>NC_134091.1:55795994-55928494 GCF_000715075.1 Nicotiana tabacum
TCATGCAAAATACTTCCATAAATCTTCTGCATCACGTAGAAAAACCTGAACATCGACAGCCACCAACCATGCGATTTCTATAATGCTAGTCAAGCATTCGCAAATCAATACACAATGTGTCTTTTACAACAGACACCTTCTTCGGTGATACAAGATAGTGCTAGCATACACTTAAGCATCTGAAATCCCTCAAGTTGTCTAGAACTCATGACTTTCTTTTCAAAACTGAACCACAACCTTGTCCATTCAATCACAATACCTCACGTGTCCATGCGCATCTATCATGCTACAATATGAAAATACGATAACCTCATCATCAACTCTGAATTCCAAGTAGGATATACATTTCACTAACCAAAAACCATCTGATTCACTCAATTTAGGAGAACGTCACAACATACAACAAATCTTCTCGACTCGTAGAAGACATCAACCTCATGTCGTGGTCAAAACCATCACGAACTCTTTGAAGCCCATTACCAACAGCCATCCATCAGAACTGAATCCATCTAAATCAACTAAGTCATGCAGACTGCCAAACCCAGAAGTAACTCAAATCAAAATGTTTGCCATGAAGATACCTGCTACGAATTTGAAGTTATTTCTTTCATCTCTCTAATAATGCTATTTAGAATCAATAATGATACATAAATACCGCAAGTCTTAACACCATCCAAGGAAAATGTTAAATCCTTAGCCACATTTTGCAAATCCTTAAGTACCACTTTGAAACTTATACACACTAGAACCTCTCTAGAGGGTCATCCACATGCTCAACCTCCGAATATATTCATATGCATGGCATTGTAAATATTAATGATTCACAGAGTTATTCAGACTTACATGTTGAGTCTTTTACTCCATGTTTCTCCCATGTCTATTGTTTACTGATTTTCATTCCTTACATACTCGGTACATTATTTGTACTAACGTTCCTTTTGCCTGGGGATGCTGCGTTTCATGCCCGCAGGTCTTGATAGCATGTTGAAAGTCCTCCAAGTAGGATATCAGCTCAGCAGAAGATGTTGGTGCACTCCATTTGCTCCGAAGTTGCTTATATGGTCAGTATGATTTGGACATATAAAGATTAGTATGGCGGGGCCCTGTGTCACGACCCAAACCGATGGGCCGCGACGGGTACTCGGTGCCTTACTGAACCGAGTACCAACGTTACATATAATTCTTATCGTACTGTCATTGGCAAATGGGCCAAACGGGCTGTCATGGGCTAACCATAATAAACATAAGGGAATACTCAATATAAGACGACCAATTTTACATAAAAACTTATACATGTGACATACGCCTTATAAGACTAAAATTTCACTGAACATAGGCCGATAAGGCCGTACAATCTTTCACGTATACGTTATATGTCTACAAGCCTCTAAGGATACATAGATGTCATAAAGGTCAGGAAAAAAGCCCGCCATACCAATCAACACTAATCATACTGACCAAACAAGCAACTTCAAAGCAAATAGAGCGCACCAACATCTTCCGCTGAGCTGATAGCCTACTTGGAGGACTCTCGACCTGTCTATCGGGACCTGCGGGGATGAAACGCAGCATCCCCAAGCAAAATGGATGTCAGTACAAATAATGTACCGAGTATGTAAGGAATGAAAATCAGTAAACAATAGACATGAGAAAAACATGGAGTAAAAGACTCGGCATGTATGTCTGAATAACTCTGTGAATTATTATTATTAACAATGTCATGCATATGCATATAAATATCATACCATGTTTAGGTATATGCGTTCATAACATCATCAAGCCTCTGAGGGCATCCCATTATATCATCTGGGCCACTGTGGGCAAAATTATCAACGTATACCAGCTGATCAGGTGGTGGTGCGTATATAACGTCGTAACCTTTTCCCATAACCCATATACATATACGCGTATATAACGCCATCTGGTCATGGGTCAATGTACACGTATAAATGAATGAAATGCATATGAAATATGTCAAAAAAAAATCTCGGAACGTCATAGGACCATTATGCCTTTGATTAATGTCATAAAATAAAATTATCAACTTACATATTTTCTGAGACCCATGAACAGATGATAGAATAATAAGACACATGGGGAATCTAGAATATAGACACCCCTAGTATTTCTATGAATAATCATTTATGAAAGTTGCATATTTTGCTCGTTTCATTTGTATCATTTGGGTCATGCCAAAAGGAAAGAAGGGATAGCCTTAACATATCTGAGCCGATTCTCTTGATAATTCCTCTAACACACGTCAATTGCGACAACACGTAACGTAGGATCGAAGTAGGGGAAAATCCATATGTTATTCTTTGAGAAAGATTGCACTGCACTCCCTTAGAATCGCAAAATTCTGTTGCCATAACATTACGTAGTCTCGTATGATTTTTGTAGCAAAATCCACGTTGCTAACATTTTCTTGAATGAGTTGCTACAGTATTGAGTAATATAACTCATATGAATGTTGCTGAAGGAAATCGTTTCTTGTAGCTTTTGCCATAAGCATCTCAATTTGCTATTTTGAGAGATCTTTTGCATTTTACAAGACTAAGTCACCTCATCCTTTAATTGTGACACCTATCTTATGCACTTTAAGAGTCACATTTTGTGTCTTTGATGTTTGTTCCAATTGCTGCCACATTTTTGGCTTATTAAGCATATCCAAAATTTATTAATTATCTTAATTACTTAGTTAACCTCCCACTAAAAATCTATAATACCCAGTTATCCACATAATTAAGAATTATCTCAAATTACCTAAAATATTGCTCATTTTTAGCACACCTTATACACCTCACTATCATGGACATGTTGTACCTTGTATGGCACTAGTCCATAAATACAAGGCATTATAGCTTGAACCGTATTTTATCCCAAATTGCCAAACTTAGATGAAACTCATTTTCTTCGATTTGCTTATCTTCTCTCCTTCACGAATTTACTCATCACTTGTTTGAAATAGTATAATACTTATAATCTCCAAATAATCTTGTCCTTTAACTGATGTCAATTGTCTTACGACAAATTCAACGTACAATATTACAGGGTGTAACATCGTCGTAATAAAATACTGCGGAGCATAACATCGATGTAATACTCCGGGGCGTAACACCCTGTACCGACCTTTATGGTATTTATCTACTCTTAGAGGCTTGTAGACATATGTCATGTACGCGAAAGATTGTATGGCCTTGTCGGCCTATGTTCAGGGTACAAGTGATCATTTTGGTCTTATAGGCCCTATGTCACATGTATAAGTTCGTATTACATGTTGGGTCGTCCAATGTTGAGTATTTCCTCATGTTTTATTCTACTTATCTCACGACAACCTCTCCAACTCATTTACCTATGATAGTATGATATGAAAGATACGTTACGTTGCTACTCGGTTGAGTAAGGTACAGGGTGCCCATCACGGCCCATCAGTTTGGGTCGTGACAAAAGTGGTATAAAAGCAGTTCTGTCCTAGGGAGTCTACAAGCCGTGTCTAGTAGAGTCTTGTTTACGGGTGTGTTGTGCACCACAAGTATAAGCAGGAGGCTACAGGGAATTTAGGGTTGTCACTCTTTCTTCTTACTCTAGATCTTGTGGTAGAGCTCTGTTGTAAGAACTCAATTTCCTAAATTATATTTTATTCGTAATACAACGATATCTACATCCAGAAAGACACTGATAATAGATATAGATGTGAAAGAGTTGAGTCAGAGAAATTCGATTTTGCATCATGCTTCTAATGAGTAGATGTGAGGTCTTCAGCAGAACATATGTGTACCAAAATGTGTAAGCTTCTTGATAGGGAACCCTAGGGCAAGAATATCTATCCACCCGTATGTTGAAAATAAATGAGAGATTTAGAAGGTAGATACAAGTTTCGACAAGTAAAAGAAGCAAGGTGAAGAAGGATACGAGGCGCCCAGTTAATGAAGATTATCAGTATTTACAATTCAAGCAGAGAAATATAGCCTTTTGAGTTACCTTCAACAATAACAGATGTATGTACAATCAGCCACACCCATCACAGTTATGCCCTATGGGAGCTAACAGATATGGTTTAAGAGAAAGACGAGATATCATGATCCGGCTGGGGTTAGAGTAACCCAAAAATGGTGGATGGATTGTTCGCGTTAGTTGACATATCCGAAAGATATTGCAAATGTGGTAATAGATCTCCTTGTGAGACACCCATATGGTGCACTCTAAAGTAATATAGCTAGATATGAGTACTACAAAGATAGGCACTAGAAGCTTGGAAGGGATAAATATTATCTTAGTGTGACTCCCGTCCCTAGTAGAGAGAGACTTTTAGGCAACCCGAAGAGCCAGTGGATGGAGCAAGGGGAGCTAAAAGCAAAAGAATATCTTGTTGAATTTTTCAGAATAAAGTGATACACATAAATGTTAGCAAGAAAATAAGAAGAGAGTTGATAAAGCATTATGAGTAAGATGTTATACATGGATGACAACTGTAGCTACAAAAAAAATGATAGTATTACAGAGTCTATAGTCAAGGGAAGGAAAAACGAGAGGTGACATGCCTTGAGACAACAGAAGAGTATAAGCCATAAAGTCATATCCTCATTTCGAGAAATAGGTTCGTGACTCTAGTGTGATTACCAAAAGAAAACGTTAGACCCCAGAGTAATACAAATCAGTATGGGCTGGTAAACAAGGTAAACTAAACATGAATTAGGGACTGAGTGATTTGATAATAGTCGATATCATGAGAATTTCAGATTGCGTTCCAGCAATAGTAGAATGGACGATAGGAGAATAGCCTGTAAAGGTCATCCAGGAAGAGGCTTCCCTAAAGCAAACAATGCGAGCAAAGTTAAGCTTAAAGGACTATGTGTGCCAGTTACACTAAGTGTCACCCTTGTGAGTAAGGAATTTAGTTATCCTTGGTACAAAAGGATTACCGCAAGGCGAGTAAGGGTCATCGATGATGTGAAAAGACGCCAAGGATGAAGAAGTAAAATATCTATAGGTAGATCGTCGTAGCTCTAAATCTTAGTATTCCCCTAAAGGGGGGGATATGGAGTGATGTGGCATTAAGTCAGAGTTAAGTGGTCCTAGTAACTATGGAATGGTAAAGGAAGAATGCGATAAACATGATAAAGGAATGAGATTACACTTATCCAAATCCCACAAATATGCCATGATTCCAGAATATTATGCAAACACGGCGTCAAGGAGAGGAAGTAAGGGTTCCTTCCCAAAATGTTATTGATAAATTAGGAGCCAGTGCGAGACGTAAGTTAAGACAATGGAAATAACCCAAGAAAGATTACGTGAAATATTTATATGGGAATAGGCCAACGAGTAGTTAGTAGTTGATTCAGGAAGAGTCTAGTTATGGCTAGACAAGAAGATACAGATAAATCAACAGATAAACATAGTGAACCCTAACATGGGGAATTCAGTCTCGTAGATATGACATCGTGGCCCTTGAGAAATATTCAGATAGTAGTTGAGGAAGTAAAAGGTATTGTATGAGTGTTAAGGAAATAAAAGAGAGTGCCACTGTGAAGACAGTCAAAATATCAGTTCAGAAGCAACCCTACAAGAATAAGGGCGTGGAGGTAAGTAACTACGGATAATTATAGGCGAGAAAGGAAATCAAAAAAATTCCGTCGAGTATACGATGTAATGATCTCGCAACTTTACAAGAGTCAGAGGGTCCTCCCCAAGTACTACAATGAAAGACTAGCTGAGGAAATAAGGAAGAAGGCTTCAACCTAAGCACGGTGACCTAAAGAGAAAATGGTCAGGTAAGAAAATTCTCACTACAACATTGTATGCACTCCATAAGAAAGTGGCACCTATCATGGCTAATGAGCGGGAAATGAAACCAAAAGTAATATTCGAGATCATATGAGTTGTACGAAAATTCCGGCATGTGTGAGAACTAAGATAAGCTAAGTATGCACGCAATAAGGGGCAGAAAGCTAAGAAGAAACGAAAGGAATTATTCGATCAATGATCCAGAGTTAGTTACATTATGAATGCACCTAAGACAGAGTATTATCCATGCGGGCATATATGTTGACAATCATACAGCCGTAGAAGACTCTGGTATAAGTTAAAAGAAAGAATTGAGTCCAGGTCATAGACAAAGGAATGAATCATTAGAAGATTGTATCATGGATATTCCATAGCGCCCATGAAAGGCTAAAGTAATGACTAATACCAGGAGCCGTAGATCGAAAGATAGCTTAAGCCTACATAAAGGCTGATCAGAAGAAAGAGGAAACTAAAGAGTTACATCAACTAAGTAAATCAGGAGTCTGATTATTGGACCTAGAAAATTATAGAAATTGTGATTGAGAATATTGCAGAATCGCTCTTAATATCAGAGGTACAAAAGAGATAGTACATTAGCCATATTCTATAACGGCTCTACGATAAAGCCAGTTAGAAAAGTAACAACCTCATAAGAAGTCAGTATGAAGCTCCCACCGGATTGTATATGCACCAAAGGTACAAGTATTATAATAGAGCTTCAAGTTGTGGATGTGAATTATACCTATGTGGAAGGGAGGTCATGAAAGAGATAGAAGATGTGATGCAAGATTTTAAGGTAAGTAAGATAAAGGTAAACAACGTACGAGATACTCATATGCAGAAGGTTGTGAATAATCTATACTTCAGATAGAGGGCTAGAAGCACTGGGATTCAGTATCCGGGAATGATAGCGGCGTTGTCAGTGGCATATCTTCTAGCCCATGGTTTCTAGGTATCGAGAGGACTAGCCAAGAGAGTAAAGAAGAGTTAGAGACGATGTGACATATCGCTTGATGTTCCGGAATAACATAAGGAAACCTATGGTGCAAGTAATTTGAAGGAAGGTTACGAATAGTATAAATAGATATGTGTAGGTTGCAAGCTAAAGTATGGGAAAGAGACAAGGTTTTTGGAAGACAGAAGTAAGGATAATAAAGGGCGAGCAAGAATGTGACGACAATGGATAAGTCCTCGGGGTTAAGCCCAGGAAAATAGGAGAGCTGACAGTTTCTCTAAGTTATAGAAAGCTCTGTATAGCCTGAATGAACTCAAAAGAGTCTAAGACTAATAGCATTTAGAAGAGATGGAATGCTACCTTGATAGTAGAATAAGGGTGTAATTATAATAGATAAAGGATGACATCTGGGCCTTCGATTGAGTAATGATTTCAAGAAACAAAAAGAGAAAAAGGGATTTCATGAATTGCGATTAAAATACCCACATATGGTGAATCACATTGGGATGCTATGAAATACGATTTTGGAAGTATAGTATCGCCCCCAGGTGGATCAGGAAAATCACTTCAAATGTTCCTTGATTCAACGTAAGCCCTAGTGATTACGTAAGAGATTTCAAGTTATCAGTGGTAAATTGTAGATCAACATTGAGGTGAATCAACAAAGGATGGATAAAAGTTACAAAGCATGAGATGAGATTAGGCCATCATTCTTAAGTTGAACAGTAATGAGGAAGCATTAAAGGACTTAGATTTATACATATGGGATAAGCATTTTGGTACAGACCTCAGTAACAATAAATCGAAATAAGAATTATGGTATAGTATGGCCTACTTAGATGTAGTAAAGCTAATGACGCCCTGAGGGACAACTTGTCATAATTCTGTATATGTTCACAAAGTGAGGCCTAGAGATTAGCTTAAAGGAGGATGAAAAATGAGAGAAGAGTCGCATAGTCACACTTACAAAGTCAGAGTCGTACAAGCTGCATGATGGAAGGTAGCAACAGTTACGAGATTGAAAGAATTCCGACCACAAGTCGTGGTGTGAGAAAGAGGCCTAAAGGGGGGAAAGCCCTGGCCTTTGGATTTATTCACAGAACGGTTTCCTAGGTGGCAAGGAGAGTACTAAAGCATTCGCAGGAGCTATAGGTTATGATAATGATAAGTGCATCAGTCAACATTCGAGGACGAATGTTCCAAAGGGGGGAATGATGTTACACCCCATGTTTTCATACATGAAAGTACGCCATAAGTAAATTGATGAATGCTAGGAAATGAGATGTTACATCCCGCATTTTTGTACGTTAAAGTTTCGTCGTAAGTTAATCGACGTAAGTTCGGGAATGAGATTATTTTGGGATTATAAGTATTATAGTATTTCAAAACAAGTAATAAGTAAATTCGTGAAGGTGAGAGGGTAAGCAAATCGAAGAAAATAAATTTCGTAGAAGTTTGTCATTTTGAGATAAAATACGGCCCAAGCTACAATACCCCGTATTTATGGACTAGTGCCATACAAGGTACTACATGACTATGATAGCAAGGTGTATGAGGTGTGTTAAAAGTGAGTAGTATTTTATGTAATTTGAGATAATTCTTAATTATATGGGTAATTGGTTAATTATTAGGTAATGGGAGATTACCTAGTTAATTAAGGAATGGTTGGGTGATTAATTAAAGACTTTGGATAAGACTAAGTACCCCCCTCCCCCCCAATGTGGCAGCACACTATCCCCATTTAGTGACTCTTAAATTAGGTTGAAAGGTGGCACATTTAAGAGGGTTATGTGACACCAAGACTTACAAAGTGGGGCCTACACCACCAAGACTTAAAATCTATTTAATTCACAAAAAATGGAGATGTTTACATCTACTAAGCTTGCTAACGGATGAAGCTCCCAAAACCAACAATATTTTAGAGATTCTTTACCTCATTAAGGTGATGCTAAGCTTATGAATGGACTTCAAGAAATTTGTTTGAAACTTCCTAATGTGATAAAGCGTGAAATTTGCAATAGTAACGTGAATTACTTCAACAAAATTCATACGAGACTTCTTAGCATAATAGCAATAGGATTTTGCGATTCTGAGAGAGTACAGTGCAATCTTTCTCAAGAATATCATATGGATTTTTCTTACTCTGATCCACCTTTACGTGTTTCGTCGCGATTGGCGTGTGTTAGAGGGATTGTCAAAAGAATCGGTTTAGGTATGTTAAGTCTATCCTTTCTTTCTTTTTGGCATGATCCATACGATACAAACGAAATGAGCAAATGCACAACTTTTATAAATGACTCTATTCATAGAATTATTAGGGGTGCCTATGTTCTTGATTTCCCATGTGAATTATCATTATATCTTCTGTTCATGGGTCTCAGAAAAATACGTAGTTGATAAAATTTATCCGAAGGAATATTGATCTTATGACATACTGAGAAATCTTATTAACTTATTTCTTATGCATTTCATTTATTTATACATGTACATTGACCCATGAAATAAATGAAAAAGGTTACATATGGAAAAAGGTTACGACGTATATTATATGCGTATATTATATACATTTCATTTAGTTATATACGCGTATATTATATGTATATGGGATATGGAAAAAGGTTACGACGTTATATACGCACCACCACCTGATCAGCTAGTATACGTTGATGATTTTGCCCACAGTGGCCGAGATGATATGATGAGATGCCCTTAGAGGCTTGTTGATGTTATGTACACATATACCTATGCATGGTATGACATTTATATGCATATGCATGGCATTGTAAATATTAATGATTCACAGAGTTATTCTAACTTACATGTTGAGTCCTTAACTCCATGTTTCTCTCATGTCTATTGTTGACTGATTTTCATTCCTTACATACTCGGTAAATTATTTGTACAGACGTCCCTTTTACTTGGGGATGCTACGTTTCATGCCCGCAGGTCCCGATAGACAGGTTGAGAGTCCTCCAAGTAGGATATCAGCTCATCGGAAGATGTTGGTGCGCTTCATTTGCTCCGGAGTTGCTTATTTGGTCAGTATGATTTTGACATGTATAGATTAGTATGGTGGGACCCTGTCCTGACCTTTATGGTATTTATCTACTCTAAGAGGCTTGTAGACATATGTCATGTACGTGAGAGATTGTATGGCCTTGTCGGCCTATGTTCAGGGTACGCGTGATCATTTTCGTCTTATAGGCTCTATGTCACATGTATAAGTTTGTATTACATGTTGGGTCGTCCGATGTTGAGTATTTCCTCATGTTTTATTCAATTTATCTCATGACAGCCTCTCCGGCTCATTTACCTATGATAGTATGATACGAAAGATATGTTACGTTGGTACTCGGTTGAGTAAGGTACCGAGTGCCCGTCGCGGCCCATCGGTTTGGGTCGTGACACCTTCCCCAGCCTATGAGCTGGCTAGCGCAACTGGTATCATACCCGCATAGGCCAAGCTCGAATACAACTCAGAATCTGAGCCAAAGTTTCTTGAAGACAAGGCATAGCAATAGGTACTGTCGGAGCCTGAGCTGGTCCCACCGGCTCAACAAAATTTGGAACTTGTTCCTCAATTGGAGAAACTGGTGGCTCCACAAATGCTGCTCTAGTTTAGGCTCTAGTTGTGGTGCGTGCCCCATCTTCCCACCTGTCCCCCATGGCCCTGACAGGAGGTACTAGTGTATGCTCAGCTATTCTGGTTGATCGTGTCCTCACCATCTGTGAGAGAATAGAAGAGCAAAAATTCAAATTTCAGAACCAACAAATCTGTAGGATAAAGAAAAGAGAAGTTTCCTAACAGTCTCGTAGCCTCTCGAAGATAAGTACAAATATTTATGTACCGATCCGCAAGACTCTACTAAAGTTGCTCATGACCGGTAAACCTGTGAACCTAGGGCTCTAATATCAATTTGTAACAACCCAATACCACCTTGGGTCGTGATGGCGCCTAATCCACTTGCTAGGAGTACAAGTCTGGTAACATAAAAGGACAATCTAAACAACAATAATAGTAATAGAAATGGAAAGAGATGCCATGATCTTTGAATAGATACAACTCTACCTCGTCTATCAGCAACTCCATAGTAATCCAATAAAACTCTCAACTAGGTCCCACACCTGGATCTCCACAACTAACTACAAAGTGTAGTATACATACAACCAACCTCATGTACTCCGTAAATATCCTGACTAACGTCGGAGAAGAAGTCGCAAGAATCACAAATGATACTCACATGATAAAATCTATATAGGCCATGAAAATACATACGAATACGCAATAAAAATGCCAAAGTCTATGCCTAGCGTTAGGTAAATCGCATAGTGCATATAGAGACGATATGCACAAACATTTAACAAGATAACAATGCAGCATATAGAGGATATATGCGTAAAAAGGCAAGTTAAATCACATATAGGAAGACAGATAGAGACGATATATACTGTGTGTCATTTCACTAGAAGAAACGACATATAGAGAAGATATGAAATAAGAGGCATGTAGAGAAGTGTCGAGCTAGAAAATAGAGGAGATATGCAGTATAAATCTTATATACACGCAAGGAATTTGCATATAGAGAATATATACAAAGACCTAATACAGATCAGTTTTTAACGACCGCGTACACGTCATTAAGGAGAAACAAGAGAGGACGTCTCTAGGGGGGTGGATCCTTATCCACATACTGTCTTAGACAACTCAAATGCCATAGTAGCCACATATACAACTCACATGCCACAATCAACTCAATCTGCATGGACAACTCACGTGTTGTCAAATTAATCCAAAATAAAGAAAGCATATACAAGAATATATGTATATGGTCAATGAACATCAAATCAAGTACTCCAGAACTTATAAACTAACATGATAAAGTGTATGCATGTGTGAAGTTTACAATACGACTCAGATTAGCCGGAAATGCCTCAAAAATAGCAGTTGTCGGGTTTGAAGGGGAGATTAACCGACACATAATCTCTAACATGATCCACAAAGATATATTGTTGTACAACACGTAATTCATGATAGTAAGAATCTCAAATAATCAAATCAAGCCATAATATAGCTTAAATATACCTCGAACAAGAATAAAACATGGCGCACGTGCATGGGCTCAACCTCTCGTATGTACACCACCCTTAGCACGTAGCCAACATCAATAACTCAGGCAACTAGTGCCTCAACCAAGTTTAGGTAAGATACTTACCTTAAACAAGTCAAATCAATACTCCAAAAATGCCTTCCCATGCGAATCGACCTCCAAACGACTCGAATTTTGCCAAACATAACTCAATAACACGAAATAGAGCCATAGGAAACAACTACAAATAATAAAGCTTCGATATTATACAAATACAAAAATCCAACCCGGGCCTACATCCCGGAACCTGTCGAAACTCACAAATTTTGATTACCCATTCCAATACGAGTCCAAATATACAAGTCTCACCCAAATCCAACTTTGAATTTGGGTTCAAACCCCAAATAATCACTTTCCAAAATCTAATACAAAACCCACAATTTTTCTCCATCAAATCCATGTTCCAAGTGCACAGAATAATGAGGAATCAATATCTAACATCAAAATCAAGTAAAGATTACTTACCCTCCAAAGTGTGGTGACAAACTCACCAGAAATCGCCTCTAGCCAAACTCCAAATATCAAAATAATGAAAAATTAGTTAAACCCTCGAAATTAATACACTGCCCTACGATCTCCGTTTTTGCGGATACATATGTCTCTTTGGTGATTCCGCTTCTGTGGAAATATTCTCACATCTGCAAGCTAACTAACATCTCTGACCCTCCACTTCTGCGAAGAAAATCCTCGCTTTTGTGGAGCAAAACTTTTGAAATAGCCTTGCAGGTGCGCAAGCGCTTCTACGCCTAAAAAACACCACACCTGTGAACTCTCTATCCCTGGCCCAAGTTCCACTTCTGTGTTCCCCTATCCGCATTTGCAGACTCGCACCTACTCCTCAAACCTCGCAAGTGCGAAGACACCAGAACTTGACTTCCAACCAACCTCAAAATGGTCTGGAACCTATCTGTAACACACTCGAGCCCCTCAGACCCCGTCAAATTATACCAACAAGTCCTAAAACTTCACCCAAACCTATTCAAAGGCTCAAACCACTAGAATTAACATCAAAACCAAGAATCATCGATCAAGAACAATCTCTTAAGTTCATTTTAAATAAATCGTCTTATTCAGCTCTAACCAATCCGGAATGAATCCAAACTTTGTACAAAGTTTCAAATGACAAAACAGACCTATACTAATTCCCCGAACAACAATCCGAGCGCGATTACCTCAAAGTCAACTCCTAGTCAAACTTATGAACTTTTTAAGCCTTCAAAGTTTCCAACTTTCAACAAATAGCACCAAAACATCCTAGGAACCTCCAAATCCAAATTTAGACATACGCCTAAGTCCAAAAATCACAATATGAATGTACTGAAACATAAAAATACGAATCTGAGGTCATTCATGAAAGGCCCCATAAACGTTCGCCAAAGATTTGAGGAATTATGGTGCCCAAGTAAGCTAATATGTTTTGAAGGTTGTAAAGCTTGCCGCAATACGGATTATTGGACTGTGCAGAGTATCGTGGAGTTGGTAGAAACATTTGTAGAAAGCGACAATTCTGCGTTCCACTATGTGAACCTGGATCTATTCAACTGACTGCCGAATAATCATGGAATTACGGATCCGTCGTGGATCTAACCAGACCCAACCCAAATTTTGAAGATCAATTTGCGGTCCATTTCGTGGACCTCATATCCTTTTTGTGATGCATTCCGCGACTGCAAATTTGACATCGGGGGGTTATTTTTGAAAATTTTCTAATCCGACTCTATTTTGACATAAGACCTTAGGGGGTTATTTTAGAAGGTATAAACTGATATTTTAGAGAGAGGAGAGAAATTTAAAGAGAGAGGGAGAAGTCTATTATTTCTACACTTCAGATTCTTGCTCAAATATTGGGGATTCAAGAAGGAAAGCTCACACGGTCTTCTATAAAAGAGGTAAGACTTTATCCCTAGCTCACATCCAATGTTTTATAACAAACTTATGATTATGATTTGTTTGATGGGGCTTATGGGATGGTGGTTAGAAGCCATAAACCCTTAATTTCGAATTTGGGGTGTATGAGAAGAATGTGGGGTGTGGTTCTTGAGTTGGGGGTGAATCGTTGGGCATGCATGTGCCGATGAAGGTGGAATGGAGGTTGTTGAACTACTATGGCTAAGTTGTTGTTTGAAATTAGTTTTGGGGTGAACGATTTCCATTGTAGAACCTCATAGTCGATTTCACATATTTGATGTTTGATGAAATGCCTAAAAGGGCTAAACCTATGAGCACCTTCCTACCTATGGTTCAATTTGACTATGTTTCTATATATTGAAGTTGCTAAGAGTAGTGGGACGTTGTTATAATCCTAAGGAAAGCTTAATCAAGGTATGTTGACTAAACACCTTCCATAGAATCGGACTCCATGAATTCCTTGTGAACTCCAAGTATGGTTTGTCCAAGTTATATTCCTATTGTTCTAGATTGCCTCTAATGATTATTCATCCAAACGTTTACGTACTCAAGTCATGTCCCAACTACCTATATATCATGCTCTCCTCGGGGAAAAATATTCCAAGAATAATTGATGTGTCAAATGCTTTTGATATTTACTCATGTTTCTATTGCAAATCATTATGCTCTCCTTTTTGAAGAAATTCAACGCGTTTAAGGCTCTTATTACTCAAGTATTTAAAGTCATGATTTTCAAAAGGTTCTACATATTCATATTTTATGATGATCCTTGAAAGTAAGGGAATGAAAGTATGAAATATAAAATGCGGCCATCGTGCAAAGAACAAAGATTTACATGTATGGCCAAGAGTGCTAATATGATGGAAGAAATTATGAAAGGAAATGAGATGAATATAATTCTTTTATAAGATAAATATTTTTGGGAGTATCGTTAGGTCACTGAGGAAGGGTGGGTTGTAAAGGCCTAAGCCTGAAACTACACTTGCTGGTGTAGGAGATGATTGAGGGATAAATTCCTGTTATGATAAGTTGAGATTATTCCCCTTGATTGGGATGAATGGATATCTAGCAAAGACCATGTCGACCCACACAACATTGTGATTAGACGGCCTAGCCGATCGGGCGGAGATTGGATACCATGCCGCGCATATGGTGGTATCGTATTTCTATGTTAGTTTGTTTTAACTTGACATTTAAATATTACTGATTTTCTTACTACTTCCATGTTTATCTGCTTTTATGCTGGCATTCCTTTCCATGAGAGAATATTTAGCTTTACATACTAGTACTATTCCACAGATACTAACGTCCCTTTTGTCGGAGGAGCTGCATCTTTAATGGATGCAAGTGGTTCCTAAGAAGGCAACATTTATCCTTGATAGCAACATACCCTCCATCCTGCGGATTTTGGTGAGCCCTAATCCATATCGGGGCCTATGTCATGTTAATTCTTGTACATTGTATTTTGAGGTATAACAGGAGCGTTGTCACTAGCTAGCACTTCTATATTATACTCATGTTCACTTGGAGGTCTGTAGACATATTGTGGGTTGTATTTTGAATGGGGAAAACAAATTAAAAATGTTGTTGTAGTTGTCGGATGTTTCCACATCTAAATATGAACTTGTAATCTTGTGGTAATTATCAATGAAGCTCCTTTAAGTAGTGAAATATGATGGTGTACCTTTTATCCTCTCGTTGTCTATATCTTATCATTTATTCTCAAATTACTCATGGGAAAAAGTTGGGTAGTAGGTATCATGTAGGATTGCATGACTGGGATATCTCGGTTAAGCGTCGGTCTCGCTCCCAATGTGGGGTGTGACAGTTTACACAACAGTCAAACCTTGGTCAACTCATATAACTTAATCTTCCAAAATGAGACTACATGTCTCAATTCACTCCATAACTTTCCTGAAACCAATCCCAACCCTCCTTGCAAATCACTAAACATAAAATATACATATGGAGAATATCAAATAGGGGAACGGAGCTAAAATACACAAAACGACTGGCCAGGTCATTATACAAACAAGGAAAAAGGCATAGATGTAACAACAATAAACAATATAGAAGGCATATATGTAAATATAACGAACAAGAAAGGAAGCATAGACATAACATCAACAAACAAATAGGAGGCAGAGATGGGACAATAACATTTATGGTAGAAGACATAGAGGTAATAATAACAAACAAAATAAAATGGGCAAATATCTATCGTCCTCGACTACATGGAAACACCTTTTGTGCCATGAACTCTCATTCTTACTTGCACAGAAACACCCTTTCTGTTACATTTCACACTTTCGTACGTTAAAGTTTTGTCATAAGTTGATCAATGTAAGCTCGGGAATGAGATTAATTTTGAGGATATAGGTAATTATGTTATTTATAACAGGTGATCAGTAAGTTCCATGAAGGTTAGAGGGTAAACAAATCGAAGAAAATGAGTTTCATTGAAGTTTGGCAATTTGGGATAAAATACGGTCCAAGCTATAATACCCCGTATTTATGGACTAGTGCCATACAATGTACCACATGACCATGATAGTAAGGTGTATAAAGTATGTTAAAGGTGATTAGTATTTTAAGTAATTTGAGAAATTCTTAATTATGTTGGTAATAAGTTAATTATTGATTTTAGTGGGAAGTTAACTAATTAATTAGATCTCCCAACGTGGCAGCACGTTGGATTGTTAATCAAGCCTAATAGTGACTAGGTAAATTAGGTATCTGGGTGGTATAGTTAGGGGATTCTTTGGCAAAGTAATCACATAAAGTGGGGCCCACACCCAGTTTGATAAAGACAATTAAAGTGAGATGTATAGGCTTGCTAGTAACGGATGGAGAGTCTCAAAAAGAATTTATATAAACCCTTATAGTGCTACAGCAGTGTGAGATACAATTTTAAGGGAGCACGGTATAATCTTTCTCATGAATATCATACGGATTTTTTCCTACTTCGATCTGTCGTTACGTGTTTTTCGCAAAAGACGTGGGTTAGAGGGATTGTTAAGAGAACCAGCTTAGGTATGTTAAGGCTATCCCTTCTTTACTTTTGGCATAATGCATATGATACAAACGAAATGAGTAAATGCACAATTTTCATAAATACTTCTGTTCATAAAAGTACTAGGAGTGCATATGTTCTTGATTCCCCATGTGTTCTATTATTATATTATCTGCTCATGGGTCTTAGAAAAATACGTAAGTTGATAAAGTTTATGTGAGAGATCTTATTGACTTACTTCATTATGCATTGCATTCATTTACACATGTACATTGACACATGACCAGATGGTGTTATATACGCGTATATTATATGTATATGGGATATGGGAAAAAGTTATGGCGTTATATACAAACTACCACTTGATCAGTTGGTATATGTTGATGATTTTGCCCGCTGAGGCTGAGATAATATGATGGAATTCCCTCAGAGGCTTAATGACGTTATGTACGCATATACCTAAACATGATATGACATTTGTACGCATGTGCATGACATTATAAATGGTTCGTGATTCACACAACTATTCAGACTTACAGGTTTAGTCCTTTATTCCACATTTCTTTTATGTCTTCTATGTACCGATTTTCATGCTTTACATACTCAGTACATCATTTTTACTGACGCCCCTATTTCCTGGGGCCTGCGTTTCATGAACACAGGTGCAGGTAGAGAGGCTGACAGTCCCCCTTCTTAGGATCCTTGCTCAGCGAGAGTTGGTGTGCTCCATTTGATCCGGAGCTACTTTTGGGTTTTGGTACGATATGTTTGTATACATATATGGGTATGACGAGTCCTAATCCCATCCTTTATATAGTTGTACACTATATTAGAGGTCTGTAGACAGTCATGTATAGTCGTATAATATGTGTCCTTGTCGGCTCGCCCTACCGTATTCCGTATATAATATGTACATATGTCTTTTGGGAACGTTTTCTCGCGTATGTTATTCACATAATTCAGTAGTTTACTGCTAGGCGTTATGCATTTCCTACACTTATTTTGTGTTTTATCTTAGACGTATACTTAGGGGTGTTCGATAGGTAGGCTCGGGCACTCGTCATGGCCCATCGGTTTGGGTCGTGACAAAAGTGGTATCAGAGAAGTGCTGTCCTAGGGTTGTATACAGACCGTGTCAAGTAGAATCTTGTTTATGAGTGTGTTGTGCACCACATTTATAAACAAGAGGCTACACGACATATAAGATGTTATCCTCCCTTCTTATCATAGATCGTGCGATATAAGAATTCATGCTCCTAATGATGTGTTATGTTACAACGATACCTAAGAAGGATGCAGCCGCCCAAAAGGGCAAGTCCGTGGCTGATGAGACTACTAGTCGAGCGCCACGAGTTACCAGTGTTCGGGGAGAGTCTCATAGTGAGATTCCGTCTCAGATTTCACATACCCCACCCTCTCCATAGTAGCTCTGAGGGGCACCAGCTCCAGCACCTGCCCCTTTACACCCAGCTCCTCACCCAGATGCACCGGGTTAGGAGATGAGAGATGCTATTCATCTATTGACTCAATTAGTAGTCGCACAATCTCGGTGTCAGGAGGTAGGTATTGGTCATGCAGATAGGGTCATCAGTGCAAGAGTTCGTGATTTCATTAATTTGGACGCTCCGGTATTCACCGGAGTAGATCAAAACGAGGACCCTCCTGTATTTATCGATAGGATGCAGAGGACTTTAAGGGTAATGAAGGCCACTGCGTCTGAGTCAGTTGAGCTAGCTTCCTAGAGACTTCAAGATGTTGAAGTTAATTGGTACGAGTCTTGGGAGTTGTCAAGAGGTGAGGATGCCCCTCCAGCGGTATGGCAAGAGTTTACAAAGGCTTTTCTTTGTCATTATCTACCATCAGAGCTTAGACGGGCCAAAGTTGATAGGTTAATGACCCTTCGGTAGGGTAATATGAGTGTTCGGGAGTACAACCTTCAGTTTGACTATTTGGCTAGGTATGCTCCCACTATTATAACTAAGATGGAGGATCGGGTTCACCGGTTCGTGATGGGGTTGGAGCCGTACCTGCTTAACGACTGTATGTCGGTTTCACTTCAGCCAAGCATGGATATTTCTCGTATTCAGGCATACGCTCAGGGTGTAGAAGAGCGTAAGTAGAAGCAGAGGGCCGATCGTGAGCATGATAGGGGCCAGAGTAAGAGAGCGAGATCTTCGAGGCCTTCTGGTGAGTTTCGATGTGGTCAGAGAAAACTATACCCGATGTATCCAGCCCAGCCATTCGCTAGCGCACCCCCTCAGTTTGCCGATAGGAGATTTGATCGTTCTACATATTTAGGGCCTAGTCAGAATTTCAGGGCCTCTTGTTCTCAGTATAGGGGTGAGTCAAGTCAGATGAGGCCTCCCTTGCTACGATGTGCTCAGTGTGGTAAGCAGCATGCCGAGTAGTGCCTTATGGGGTTAGGTGTTTGTTGTACTTGTGGTTATCCAGGCCACGTTATGAGAGATTGTCCAATGAGAGGTGGTACAAGCAGGATCTGTAGCTGGTTTGTCATCATCAGTATGCCCCCCAGGGCAAGGGTCACAAGCACCAATGGGTCGTGGTAGAGGCAGAGGTATAACATCTAGCTTGAGCAGTCCTCAGAACCGCATTTATGCATTAGCAGATCAACAGGATCAGGAGTCGTCACCTGATGTTGTTACAGGTATATTATTAATCTCCTCATACGATGTATATGCATTGATTGATCCAGGTTCCACCTTATCGTATGTCACTCCGTTGGTTGCTAGTAGGTTTGGGATATAACATGAGTTGATTAAACCTTTTGAGGTGTCCACACCTGTTGGGGATCCATGTCACGACCCAAACCGATGGGTCATGATGAGTGCCCGAGTCCTACCTGTCGAAAACCCCTAAGCATACGTCTAAGATATAAACATGAATTAAGGGTAGGTCATGAATAACATTTGTCAATAAACTGTTGAATGACTGAATCACGTGAATAATATACGTGAGGAAAATATGTCCAAAAGACATATATACATATATATGCGGAATACGGTAGGATGAGCCGACAAGGCTTCTATAGACAACTATATATACAAAACTAGAAGCCGACAACGCCACATACTATCCAACTATACATGGCTATCTACAGACCTCTAATAGAGTGTACAACTATATGAAGGACGGGACTGGGCCCCATCGTACCCATATCTACATACAAAAATAGCGTACCAAAACTAATAACAGCTCCGGATCAAGTGAATCACACCAACTATCGCTGATCAGGGATCCTAAAAAGGGGGACCATCAGCATGTCTACCTGCACCTGCGGGCATGAAACGCATGCCCCAGGAAATAGGGGCGTCAGTACGAATAATGTACCGAGTATGTAAGGCATGAAAATCAGTACATAAAAGACATAAATGAAACATGGAGTAAAGGAATCCCTCGTAAGCATAAATAACTTTGTGAATCCTGAAATATTTATAAAGTCAGGCATGTGCGTATAAATATCGTATCATGCATAGGTATATGTGTACATAACATCATCAAGCCTCTGAGGGCATCCCGTCATATCATCTCGGCATATGTGGGCGAAATCATCAACGTATACTAACTGATCTGGTGATGGTGCGTATATAACTTCGTAACCTTTTCCCATATCCCATGTACATATAATATACGTATATATAATGCCATCTGGTCATGGGTCAATGTACATGTATAAATGAATGAAATACATAAGAAGTAAGTTAATAAGGTTTCTCGGAATGTCGTAGGATCAATGTCTTCGGATAAACTTTATCAATTACGCATTTTTCTGAGATCCATGAATAGAAGATATAATAATAAGACACATGGGAATTAAAGAACATAGACACTCCTAGTGCTTCTACGAATAGAGACATTTATGAAAGTGTCACGCCCCATCCTCTGGAAGCATGACCGGCGCTCAACCGAGTGAACCCGGCCAAGCAAGTCTGTTAGATACTTTCTACCCAATTAACTCATGATCAAGAAAAGACATGATTTTATTAATTATACCATAGGAAGCTCATTAATACAATCCTAAATCGTTTCATTAGTCATTGCACCTTTAAGTCTCAAAATACACACTTCTTAAAGTCTGAGAGGAACAAGTGATCAACACAACATACACTTGTTTAACATTCCCAAAACCCATACACAACCCGCATAGTGTCTATGGAGCCTCTAAAGATACAAAAGAGAGTAAAGATGGTGCCGACAACAAGGCCCCGACTATACCTCAAAAAGTGACCATAATATAAACAAAAGGTACAATACATGACCCCGTAATGAAATGGGGCTCACCGAGTCCGCTGAGAAGAGGATGCAGGATTATCTGAGATCAGCGTTGTCTGCTCTGTAACCACCTGCATCCATTTAAAGAGGCAGTGCCCCCGGCAAAAGGGACGTTTGTACCGTCTAATAGCACTAGTATGTAAAGCTATACACCAACTCAATAGAATGAAAAATAATACAAGAGGAATAGTCAATAATTCAATAAGGGCTTCAAATAATAGTAAAATACCTCCGTATTCTTAAGTTAAGGATCATATACGTTTTCAAGACAATTTCCATATTATTAGGTTGGGTGACCTTTAGTACCGATATTCCACAATTCATAATACCTCTGTATTCTTATACGGAGTCCAATCTCGGCCCGATCGGCTAGGCCAACTCATTTGAGACATTACCATAATTTCATTATAATTTCCAGCACAATGCCACCATGTGTGCCGCATGGCATCCGATCACGGCCCGATTGGCCTAGGCCATCTCATTTGAGACATCAACTATTTTCACAATTTCATCCACAATACCACAGTTTTCTTACACGAAGTCCGATCTCGGCCCGATTGGCTAGGCCATCTCATTTGAGACATCACCCATATTTAATCAGTCATCTCAATTCATATTTCTTTCCCATACTTTCAATACAATGGCACGGGTGTCCCCAATTATAAAGTTATTCTTGGCGCTAGGCCGTATTTCATAATTCAAGTTCTTTTCCACATTCCAACATTATTATTATCAACGACAATAAGGCTTCCCATTCAAGACGTTAAATTCACATATGAGCAATTTGGGAGTCTTAGGCACATAGAGGCTTTTCATATAGTTTGGCATAACAACCTTTATTTTGATCTTGACATGATGTCTTAACTTTGCTAGCACATATTCCACATTTTTAAAACATCCTCACATAGTAAGATAACATGATGAAGCATTTAGAATAAAGATTGAACTTACATCATACAACACAAACACATAGAAATCGCCAATTCTATAATGATCAAGGGCTTACTCCAATTACATGAACACCGTGGGGTTCGATTCTAAGAAGAAGGGGGTTTAGCCAACATACCTCAATTGAGCTTCTCAAACTCTAAAATGATCAGAAATTCTTAGCAACTTCAATCTATTTTATAAATATAACAAGTTGGACCAAAATTAGGAAGATGAACATGGTTTTAGCTCATTTGAACATATTATCAAACACTAGGTGTCCATCAATGTTTTAAGCCCCTTTTTGTTGAAGATTCCATCCTTTCCCAACCAACTCTCTACCATTTTTAGCTCACAACCTTCCCACATACTTCAAGGATACATGCATGCAAGACAACAACCCTCACACCCAATAATTGCCTCTCTGATTATCCCATTTTTGCAAAATTTCAAAATTGAGAGCTGGGACATAGATTCTTACCTTTAGGGTGAAAACTCCCTTTGTTAATCCTCAATGATTGAGAAAGAATTGATGGATAATGGTTAAAGATTGCTCCCCCACTCTAAGAACTCTCCCTCTCACTCTAAAATATCATAAATGTGCTCAAAATAGTCTATGGGGTGTGTTTTAACGGAATTGGGTCAGGTTTAAAAACCCCAAAAATAAAGCTCCGGAACGGTTTCTGCGGTCACATATGAGACCGCATAATGGTTATGTGATCCGCGAAATGACTACAAAAATGGGGGCCAGAACTGGAAAGGAACTGATCTGGTCTACAGTCACTATGCAGCTCGCAAACCATTTCTGTGATCGCATAATGCACCGCAGAACGGTTCTGTGGTCGCATAGTGCACCGTAGAACCTCCCTCCAAATAATCCCAAGGCGGGATATACGACTAGAATGTAGCCCGTGAAACGGTTATGCGGTCGCACAATGGCCGCGAAATTGGACATCAAAAATGCCCCAAAAATGTGCCCCACTCTACAACCAGTCTGCGGTCCGTAGAGTGTTTCTGCGGCCGCAGAATGGGCCGCAGAAATGCGTACCTCTGCCCAATATTTTCTTTCAATATTTTCTACTATTATTAATCTCTACGCCTACTTTGTCATCACAGAAATCCAGATTTTTAGGAAAACCTTTACGGGGCCTTACAGAAAGTTGTGCGTTTGCTCGTTTCGTTTGTATCATATGAATCATGCCGAAAGGAAAGAAGGGATAGCATTAACATACCTGAGCCGATTCTCTTAACAATCCCTCTAACCCACGTCTTTTGTGAAAAACACGTAACGACGAATCGAAGTAGGGAAAAATTCGTATAATATTCTTGAGAAAGGTTATATCGGGCTCCCTTAGAACTGTAAGTCACGTTGCACATTGTAGGGGTTCATAAGAATTGTAGGTCATGTTGAAGCTACTCTTATCATAGTGGTTGTGGGGCCCACTTGATAAGGATAATTTGCCAGCATCCCCTAATTATGCCACCTATCCACCTAGCCAAAGAGTCACCATTTAGGTTTTTGATCCATTTTTCACCTGCTACCACGTGGAGGTAGTGCTTCCCCCCAATATTTATCTACAAATTACTAATTACCTTGTTAATCTCCCACTAAAAATTAATAATCAACCAATTATTCACATAATTAAGAATTATCTCTAATTACTTAAAATACTAATCACTTTTAACATACTTTACTATCATGGTCATGTGGTACCTTGTATGGCACTAGTCCATAAATACAAGATATTATAGCTTGGACCGTATTTTATCCCAAATTGACAAACTTCAACGAATACTCATTCTTTCATTTGTTTACCCTCTAATCTTTACGGCACTCATTTATCACTTGTTACAAATAACATAAATACTTATAACCTCAAAAATAATCTCATTCCCGAGCTTACGTCGATTAACTTATGGCAAAACTTTAACGTACGAAATGCGGGATGTAACATCCTTCCCCCCTTAGAAACATTCGTCCTCTAATGTTTAACTCCCCGGGATCTATATAAATTTTTGGCAGAGTTGCCTTTGTAATAGTACTACTACCAACCCTTCCTGTAGAAAACTCAATAATCCAATGCCACATAGGGCCACAATCATCATCAACGACAATAGCCTCACACGACCAATGGCAATAACTAACATAGGAATCCATACACGCACCATAAGGCTGTAATGTCTCAGTCGGATCCTCCTATGCAAGAGGAAACAAGTGAGGATACCTAGACTTCATGTCTTCTTCGGCTTCCCAAGTCATTTCTTCCACATTATTGTTTCTCCAAAGTACATTCACCGAAGCTACGTCTTTAGTCCTCAATCTCTGAACCTGTCTATCTAGTATAGCAATGGGAGTTTCCTCATATGATAGCTGCTCTGTGACCTGAATATCGTCAACTGACACGACTCTGGAAGGATCTCCGATACATTTACGAAGCATAGACACATGAAAGACCGAGGGCTAAGCTTTCCTTTCTTACCGAACCTCATAATGTCTTTCATTGGTGATACCTTTAGGAATACCCAATCGTCAACCTGAAACTCTGTTACATCCCGCATTTCGTACGTTAAAGTTTTGCCATAAGTTAATCGACGTAAGCTCGGGAATGACATTATTTTTGAGGTTATGAGTATTTATGTTATTTGTAAAAAGTGATAAGTGAGTGCCGTGAAGATTAGAGGGTAAACAAATCAAAGAATGAGTATTCGTCGAAGTTTGCCAAATTGGGATAAAATACGGTCCAAGCTATAATACCTGGTATTTATGGACTAGTGCCATACAAGGTACCACATGACCATGATAGTAAGGTATATAAAGTATGTTAAAAGTGATTAGTATTTTAAATAATTAGATATAATTTTTAATTATGTGAATAATTGGTTAATTATTAATTTTTAGTGGGAGGTTAACAAGGTAATTGATTTTTGGTGGATACGCTTAATGGAGACATTATCCCCACGTGGCAGCAAGGGGCATAAGTAACAATGACTCTTTGGTGTATGTAATAGGTGGCATAATTAAGGGATTTTTGGGCAAAATAATCCACAAAGTGGGGCCCACAAATCATAAAGATAAGAGGATTTCTTACATCATTTAAGAGGGATGTGCACGTTTACTAAGTTACGGATGTAACTTCAAAAGTTCTTATGAACCCACAATTATAAGATATTTTCCCTACGTCATTAAGTGTGACGTTATGCTTGCTAGGTAATGGATGAATTCTCAAAAATGAATTCATATGAAACTTCATAATACGATAG
This sequence comes from Nicotiana tabacum, assembly GCF_000715075.1. NCBI lineage: Eukaryota > Viridiplantae > Streptophyta > Magnoliopsida > Solanales > Solanaceae > Nicotiana > Nicotiana tabacum. The sequence continues at coordinate 55,821,283 of NC_134091.1, forward strand.
CAGTGTGAGATTTGCGATTCTAAGGGAGTACAGTATAACCTTTATCAAGAATATCATACGGATTTTTCCCTACTTCGATCTCGCCGTTACGTGTTTCATCTCGATTGACGTATGTTAGAGGGATTGTCAAGAGAATCGGCTCAGGTGTGTTAAGGCTATTCTTTCTTTACTTTTGGCATGACACATAAGATACAAACAAAACTAGCAAACACACAACTTTCATAAATGTCTCTATTCGTGTCACGCACCAAAATCGAGGAGCGCGACCGGCGCTCAACCGAGTGAACCCGACTGAGCAAGCCTGTTAGATTTCATTCTACCCAAACTCATCCACGAACAGAGATAATACATATTATCATTAATTAAATGAAAATGTGTTCATGTCTACAATACCAATTCATTTTCAATAGCTTCATCATTTTTAAAGTCTCAATTGACGAATAATACAACCACAACATAACATATTTTGTCTTTCCCAGCACCAATACACAACCCACACTATGTCTACGGAGCCTCTATAGATAAAGAAGAGTACAATGATAATGCCGACAACAAGGCCCCGGCTATACCTCAAACCGAGTACACAAAATACAAAAGATACATGACCCCGGAATGAAGTGGGACTCACCAAGTCAGCTGGGAAGAAGGTGTACTGCTATCACTGATCAATATCTCCTGTTGTGGAACCACCTGCATCCATTTAAAGATGAAGCGCCCCCGACAAATTGGACGTTAGTACCATCGAATAGTACTAGTATGTATAACTAAACAATCTCTCAATAGAATGATAAATAATACAAACAAGATTATCATAATATCAATGAAAGCCTTTAGTAACATCAAATCTCAATTTAGGATCAAGACAGTGTTCAAATTAATTCCCATGTCTCACATTGGGAGATTTTTAGTATCGATATACCATTGTCCACAATACCATTATTCACAAAACCAGTACCACCGTACTCTTAGCACGGGTCTGATCATGACCCGATCGGCTAGGCCATCTCATTAGAGACATCAACCACAATTTTCCTCAATATCAATACCACCGTCTTTAGCACGGAGTCCGATCACGACCCGATTGGCTAGGTCATCTCATTAGGGACATCAACCACAATCACCATTTCAATTACAATTTCTAGCACAATCACCACCATGTGTGCGGTATGGTGTCCGATCACGACCCGATCGGCTAGGCCGTCTTATTTGAGACATCAACCTCTTTATATCAATCATCGCATTTCATAATACTTTCACATCTTTTCATTTCATTGGCACTAGCGGCCATAATTATAAGATCATTCTTGGCACGTTGGCCATATTCAGTATTTCATGCTCACCTTATCAATTTCAAATATCATTAACATCATCAACAACAAATACAATTCAAATCAAGGTGTGTAATACACATGTGAGCAATTTGGAGTCTAGGGCACATAGAGATATTTCACAAAATTTGGCATAATAGCCTTCATTTGAACTTGACTTAAAGTCGAAACATTATTAATGCACATCCCATATTTTAACACATCCTCAATTGGTAACATAACATGAATAAAGAATTTGGGATGCTTGTTGAATATCTTTCAACCCAATCTTACTCGGAATAGCTAGTTTCATAATGAATCACTCGGAACTTTCATAATTTATATGAATATCATGGGATTCAATTCTAAGAGAAGAGTTTAGCCAACATACCTCACTTGAGCTTTCTTAAACTCTAAAACATTTCGGAATTCTTAGCAACTTCAATCTATTGTAAAAATATAACAAATTGAATCAAAATTTTGATGATGATCATGGTTCTAGCTCATTTGAGCATTTTATTAAACACTAGATGTGCATTAAGGTTTCAAGGTCCTTTCATGGAGGATTCCATCATCCCACAACCCAACCTTTACCATTTTTAGCTCAACAATCTTTCTATACCCTTTGATAACACATGCATGTAATATAACCAACCCTCTTGCCCAGAAATTATATAGCTTATTATCCATTCCTACACAAAATTTGAAATTAAGGGTTAGGGTGTAGAATCTTACCTTCTCAATCTTCCAAAACTTGGGCAAGAATTGAAGAACAATTATTGGAGAACATCTTCTCACTCTAGGTACCCTCTCTCACTCTAAAATGTGAGATAATAGATCAAAAATGACACAAAGAGTGTATTTAACGAAATAGGGTCGGGTTTTAAAAATCCAAAAATGGAGCTCTGGAATAGTTCTGCGGTCGCATATGCGACCACATAATGGATATGCGGACCGCATATAGGTCGCATAATTGTTGATAAAATAATCAAAAAAGTTGTCTGTGTATGCGGTCCGCATAACTGTTATGCGATCGCATAATGCACCGCATAACATTTATGCGGTCGCATAGTCAACCGTATAATTGCTTCCAACTGACCCAATTAACTGTCTCATTCTGCGGCCATCATGCGGTCCGCAGAGTGATTCTGTGGTCGCATAATGGACCGCAGAAATGCACTATTCGGCCAAAAAATTTCTTTTACTTTCCCGTGCATTGTTCAACCCAAAAACGTAAGCATAGTCTGGCACCATGAAACATTATTTTCTTTGCAAATTTTACCAGGCCTTACACTTAAGTACTTTGAAATTTTCTGGGGTGTTACATTATCCCCCACTTAGGATCATTCGTCCTCGAATGAGGGTTCAAAACTTGTTATTAACATCTTATGCAACTCAGTTTGTTTCATACCACATTCGAGTAGCACCAAATTTGACTAGCTCCCAAAATTTCCAAAACCTTCGCCAGAGTTTCCTTTGTAATTAGGCCTATCCACCTGTCAGAGAGCCCCAGAAACACATCCTAACAACATATACGTATGACAACGACGTAACATAATACAAAACAACACCAACTGTGGCCTCATAAGCAATTATATTACCAGCACGGAACACCCTTAACATCAAATGTACAAATCATACGTAATTTATAGAAAGCAACTCTTAGAATTTTTCATAGATCACAATTTTATAAATACATGGTCATTCAAACAAATAAGGATACTTTTTCTTCATTTCTTACTCGGCTTCCCAAGTAGCCTCTTCGACCTGTTGGTTTTGCCACAACACTTTTACTGAGGCAATCTCCTAATTTCTCAATTTTCAGACTTGCCAATCAATAATAGAAATCGGAATCTCTTCGTAAGTCAATCTCTCATTTACCTCAATAGTTTCGACCGGAACAATGAGTGTCGGATCTCCAACCACTTTCTTCAACATAGACACATAAAACACCGGGTGTACTAATGACATCTCAGGTGGTAGCTCAACTTGTACACCACCTTACTGATCTTCTAAATGATTTTGTACGGTCCGACATACCTCGGACTCAATTTCCCTTTCTTACCAAATCGCATTACACCCTTCATAGGAGAAACTTTCAAGAATACCCAGTCATCTTCTTTGAACTCCAAATCCCTACAACGAACATCCGAATAGGATTTCTGACGACTCTGAGCAGTCTTTAACTGCTCCTTAATGATTTTACCTTTTTCCATAGCCTAATGCACGAGGTCTGGCCCTATCAACTCTGCTTCCCCAATTTCGAACCACCCAATAGGAGATCTACATCTCCTACCATATAAAGCCTCGAATGGTGCCATCTGAATGCTAGCATGATAGTTATTATTGTATGCAAATTCTATAAGTGGTAAATGATCATCCCAGCTACCTTTGAAGTCTAGCACACAAGCATGCAACATATCCTCAAGCGTTTGAATAGTCCGCTCTGCCTGCCCGTCAGTCTACGGGTGAAAGGATGTACTAAGATTCACCTGAGTACCCAAACCTTGCTTCCAACTGACCCAATTAACTGTCTCACTCTGCGGCCATCATGCGGTCCGCAGAGTGATTCTGTGGTCGCATAATGGACCGCATAAATGCACTATTCCGCCAAACATTTTCTTTTACTTTCCCGTGCATTGTTCAACCCAAAAACGTAAGCATAGTCTGGCACCATGAAATATTATTTTCTTTGCAAATTTTACCAGGCCTTACACTTAAGTACTTTGAAATCTTCCGGGGTGTTGCAATTCATAGCAGCACTAGGGGTGCCTATGTTCTTGAATTCCCATGTGTCTTATTAATATATCTTCTATTCATGGGTCCTAGAAAAATACATAGTTGATAAAAGTTTATCCGAAGACAAATTGATTTTATGACATTCCGAGAAATCTTATTAACTTACTTCTTATGCATTTCATTCATTTATACATGTACATTGACCCATGACCATATGGCGTTATATACGCGTATATTATATGGATATGGGATATGGGAAAAGGTTACGGCGTTTTATATGCACCACCACCTGATCAGTTGGTATACGTGATGATTTTGCCCACAGAGGCCGAGATGATATGACGGGATGCCCTCAGAGGCTGGATGATGTTATGTACACATATACCTATGCATGATACGACATTTATATGCACATGCATAACTTTATAAATGTTTCAGGATTCACAAAGTTATTTATACTTTCGGGCGGATCCCTTTACTCTATGTTTCATTTATGTCTTTTATGTACTTATTTTCGTGACATTACATACTCCGTACATTATTCGTACTGACATCCCTTTTGCCTAGGGACGCTGTGTTTCATGCCCGCAGGTGCAGGTAGGTAGGCCGACGGTCCCCCTTTTTAGGATCCTTGATCAGCGAGAGTTGGTGTGCTCCATTTCATCCGGAGCTGTTATTAGTTTTGGTATGCTATTTTTGTATGTACATATGGGTACGACGGGGCCAGTCCCGTCCTTTAGATAGTTGTACACTCTATTAGAGGTCTGTAGACATTCATGTATAGTTGAATAGTATATGGCCTTGTCATCTTTTAATTTTGGAAATATAGTTGTCTATAGTAGCCTTGTTGGCTCGCCCTACCGTATTCCGCATGTGTATGTATATATGTCTTTTGAACATGTTTTCCTCACGTATGTTATTCACGTGATTCAGCAGTTTATTGAGAGATGTTATTCATGTTTATATCTTAGACGCATGCTTAGGGGTGTTCGACAGGTAGGACTCGGGCACTCGTCATGGCCCATCTGTTTGGGTCGTGACAAACTCCAAGGCTCATCGTCGATTATCCGCATAAGATTTCTGACGGCTTTGAGTTGCTAATAGCCTTTCCTATATAAGTTTAATCTTCTCGATTGCCTGTTTTACCAACTCTGGTCCAACTAACTTAGTTTCTCTAACATCGAACCATCCTATAGGTGACCTACACTTCCGTCCGTAAAGATCTTCATGTGGAGCCATCTGAATACTGGAATGATAGCTATTATTTTATGCGAACTCAATAAGCGGCAGATAATCATCCCAGCTACCCTTGAAGTCTATCACACAAGACCGTAACATATCCTCCAGTGTCTGAATAGTACGCTCAGCCTGTCCGTCTGTTTGGGGATGAAATGTTGTACTAAGACTTACATGAGTCCCCAATCCATTTTGGAAGGACCTCCATAAATTGGCTGTAAACTGAGCTCCTCTATCTGAGATAATAGATATAGGGACACCATGAAGTCGTACTATCTCCTTAATGTAAAACCTTGCATAATCCTCTGCCGAATATGTAGTCCTAACAGGCAGAAAATGGGCTGATTTTGTAAGTCTATCAACAATCACCGATATAGAATCGAACTTACGCTGGGTACGAGGTAAGCCTATGATGAAATCCATATCAATTACTTCCTATTTCCAATTCGGAATCTCTATAGCATGCAATAATCCACCGGGTTTCTGATGCTCAATCTTAACCTTCTAACAATTAGGGCACTAAGAAACAAACTATGCTATATCCTTCTTCATTTAGTCCCACCAGTATATTTCCCTGATATCATGATACATTTTCATCGCTCTTGGATGAATAGAATACCGAGAATAGTGAGTTTCTCCCATAACCTGCTGACGCAGCCCTACCACATTAGGAACACATCATCTCAAATGGTGTCTTCTCCTTTTAAGGGACAGTATCTCTATAATGAGCTAGCATAGGATCCTCATACTGACGTTCCTTCACTTCAGTTACTAAAGAGGATATTGTAGTGTCCTGAATAGTAACTCCGGTATCACCTGAATCTAGTAATCGAACTCCAAGATTAGCTAGCTGATGAATCTCATGGGCTTTCTCACTCTTCCCGAGGGCATCGGCTACTACATTCGCCTTCCCTGGATGGTATAAAATATCAACACCATAGTCATTCAGTAGCTCCAACCATCGCCTCTGACATAAATTCAATTCCTTCTGCTTGAAGACATACTGAAGGCTCTTATGATCCGTATAGATATCAACATGAATACCATACAAATAGTGCCTCCACATCTTTAGTGCATGAATCACCGCGGCTAACTCTAAATCATGGGTCGGGTAATTCTTCTCGTGCTTTCTTAGCTGTCTAGAAGCATAAGCTACAACCTTACTGTCACGACCCAAACTGATGGGCCGCGACGGGCACCCGGTACCTTACTCAACCGAGTACCAATGTAATGTATATTTTCATATCATACTATTATAGGTAAATAAGATGGAAACGTTGTCGTGAGATAACTAGAATAAAACATGAGGAAATACTCGACATAGGATGACCCAACATGATGTACCGACTTATACATATGACATACGGGCCTATAAGACCGACACGATCCTTTATATACTCAAAACATAGGCTGACAAGGCCATACAAGTATTCATATACATCACATCTATCTACAAGCCTCTAAGAGTAGATAAATACCATAAAGGTTGGGACAGGGCCCCGCCATACAAATCAATACATGTCCAAATCATACTGACCAAATAAGTAACTCCAGAGCAAATTGAGTGCACCAACACTTTCCGCTGAGCTGATAGCCTACTTGGAGGACTCTCAACCTGTCTATCGGGACATGCGGGCATGAAACGAAGCATCCCCAGGCAAAAGGGACGTCAGTACAAATAATGTACCGAGTATGTAAGGAATAAAAATCAGTAAATAAAAGACATGAAAGAAACATGGAGTAAAAGACTCAACATGTAAGTCTGAATAGCTCTGTGAATCATTTAATAATTATAATGTCGTGCATATGCGTATGAATGTCATCTTATGCATAGGTACATATTTTTATAACATCATCAAGCCTCTGAGGGAATCCCATCATATCATCTCGGCCATTATGGGCAAAATCATCAACATGTACCAGCTGATCAGGTGGTGGTGCGTATATAATGTCGTAACCTTTTCCCACATCCCATATAAATATAATATACGCATATATAATACCATATTGTCATGGGTCAATGTACATGTATAAATGAATGAAGTGCATAAGAAATATGTTAATAAGATTTCTCGGAATGTCATAAAATCAATATGCCTTTCGGATAAACTTTATAACTATGTATTTTTCTGAGACCTATAAACAGATGATATAATAATAATTCATATGGGGAATCAAGAACATAGGCACCCCTAATACTTCTATGAATAGAATCATTTATGAAAGCTGTGCGTTTACACGTTTCATTTGTATCGTATGAATCATGCCAACAATAAAGAAGGGATAGCCTTAACATACCTGAGCCGATTCTCTTGAAAATCCCTCTAACACACGTCAATTGCGATAAAACACGTGACGGCGAGATCGAAGTAGGGGAAAATCTGTATGATATTCTTGAGAAAGATTGTACCGTGTTCTCTTAGAATTATATCTCACGCTGCTATTACATAATCTTGTATGAAATTTGGTTGAAGCAAAATCACGTTGCCATTCCATATGATATAAGCATCTCTCAAGCAAATCATGTTGCTATGTAGATTAGATATAAACATTAGTCTTTGTGATTTTGAGAAGTCTTTTACCTTAGTGGGTGTGGGCCCCACTTAGGTGATGACTTAGCCAAAAGTTCCTCCAATTGTGCCACCTTGTTTTGTGATTTAAGAGTCATCATAAGGGCATAGTCTGCTGCCACGTTGGGGGCTTATCAAGCATATCCAATAATTATCCACCAATTTCCTTAATTAACTTGTTAATCCCCCACTAATCTAATAATTAATTTATTACCCACATAATTAAGAATTATCTCAAATTAATTAAAATATTACTTACTTTTAACATACTTTATACACCTTACTATCATGGTCATGTGGTACCTTATATGGCACTAGTCCATAAATACCGGGTATTATAGCTCGGACCGTTTTTATCCCAAATTGACAACCTTCAACGAAACTCATTTTCTTTGATTCGTTTACCCTCTAACCTTCACGGCACTTACTTATTGCCTGTTATAAAAAGCATAAATGCTTATAACCTCAAAAATAATCTCATTCCCGAATCTACGTCGATTAACTTACGACAAAACTTTAACGTACGAAAACGCGAAATGTAACACATAATACTTATAACCTCAAAATAATCTTATCCTTGAACTGATATCAATTATCTTACAGAAATTCCAACGTACACTACTATGTGGTATAACATCGACGTAATACTGTGAGGTGTAACACTTACCATGTTGCATCAGTACACAACCCAATCCAATGCCCGAAGCGTCACAATAGATAGCATAATCATTGGTACCCTCTGGGAGTGTCAGAACCGGTGCTGAAGTCAATCTGTCCTTCAATGCCTAGAAACTCCGCTCACAAGCATCATTCCACTGAAACTTAGTTGCCTTCTGAGTCATCTTTGTCAATGGTGCTGAAAGAGAAGAAAAGCCCTCTACAAATCTCCTGTAATAGCTTGCCAAACTCAAGAAGCTATGAACCTACGTCGGTGTCGTGGGTCTAGGACAAGTCTTCAATGCCTCAATCTTCTGTGTGTCAACACGGATACCCTCATCTAAAATAATATGTCCAAGGAAAGCTATAGAATTTAACTAGAATTCACATTTAGAGAATTCTGCGTACCACCTCCTTTTTTGTAGAACTATGAGCACAGTACGCAAACGATCTGCATGCTCAGCCTCTGAACGAGAATAAACCAAAATATCATCTATAAATACAATCACAAATAGATCTAGAAAGGGTCTGAATACACAATTCATCAAGTCCATGAATACCGCTGGGGCACTGGTCAAACCGAACGACATAACACGAAACTTAAAGTGCCCGTATCTGGTCCTGAATGCTGTCTTCGGAATATCCTTCTCTCTAACCCTTAACTAATTGTACCCCGACCTCAAGTCTATCTTCGAGAAACACCTGGCACCCTACAGCTGATCAAATAAATCATCAATCCTCGGGAGTGGGTACTTATTCTTGATCGCCGCCTTATTTAACTATCTATAATCAATACACATCCATAAGGAACCATCTTTATTTCTCACAAATTGTTACACTCCGCAGTATTACAACGATATTACACATCGTAGTATTGTACGTTGGATTTGTCATAAGATAATTGACATCGGTTCTAGGACAAGCTTATATTGAGGTAAAATACGGTCCAAGCTATAATACTTTGTATTTATGGACAAGTGCCATACAAGGTACCACATGACCATGATTGTAAGGTATATAAAGTGTGTTAAAAGTGGTTAGTATTTTAAGTAATTTGAGATAATTCTTAATTATATGAGTAATTGATTAATTGTTGATTAGTGCGAGATTAATGAGTTAACAAATCAATTGTAAAAATTGTGGATAAGCCTAAAGGGCCCCCAACGTGGCAGCAATTCAATTAGATGATAAGTGACTCTTTGGTTTGGATATTAGGTGGCATTTGTTACACCCCATATTTTCGTATGTGAAAGTCCGCCATAAGTAAATTGATGAAATCTCGAAAATGAGATGTTACATCCTGCATTTTCGTACGTTAAAGTTTCATCGTAAGTTAATCGACGTAGACTCGGGAATGAGATTATTTTTGAGGTTATAAGCATTTATGCTATTTCAAACAAGGGATAAGTAAATTCGTGAAGGTGAGAGGGTAAACGAATCAAAGAAAATGAGTTTCGTTGAAGGTTGTCAATTTGGGATAAAATACGGTCCAAGTTATAATATCCGGTATTTATGGACTTGTGCCATACAAGGTACCACATGACCATGATAGTAAGGTACATAAAGTGTGTTAAAAGTGAGTAGTATTTTAAGTAATTTGAGATAATTTTTAATTGTGTGGATAATTGGGTAATTAGTGATGTTAGTGAGAGATTAACTAAGTAATTAAAAATAATTGGATAGGCTTGATAAGCCTCACAACGTGGCAGCCCAAGAACTCTTGATCAAAGCCAAAATAATGAGTCTTAAATCATGTAACAAGGTGGCCAAATTAGAGGAATTTTGGTGGCCAGGTCATCTCCTAAGTGTGGCCCACACCCACTAGGATAAAAGACCTCTCTAATTCAAAGATAGGTGCTTATATCTAATCTTCAAATAATGGATCTTCTTCAGAAAATTCATACGAGACATCTTAATATTATAGCAACGTGAGAATTTGCGATTCTAAGGGAGTACGGTGCAATCTTTCTCAAAAATATCATATGTGATTTTTCCCTACTCCGATCTTGCCGTCCCGTGTTTTGTCGCGATTGTCGAGTGTTGGAAGGATTTTCAAGAGAATCGACTCAGCTATGTTAAGTCTATCCCTTCTTTCCTTTTGGCATGATCCATACGTTACAAATGAAACGAGCAAATGCACAACTTTCATAAATGACTCTATTCATAGAAGTACTAGAAGTGCCTACGTTCTTGATTCCCCATGTGTTCTATTATTCTATCATCTGTTTATGGGTCTCAGAAATACGTTAGTTGATAAAGTTTATTTCATGATATTAATCAAAGGCATATTGATCTTGTGACATTCTAAGAAATCTTATTAACGTATTTCCTATGTATTTTATTTATTTATACATGTACATTGACCCATGATCAGATGGCGTTATATACTATTATATGTATATGGGATATGGAAAAAGGTTACGGCGTTATATACGCACCACCACCTGATCAGCTGGTATACGTTGATGATTCTCCCATGGTGGCCGAGATGATATGATAGGATGCCCTCAGAGGCTTGATGATGTTATGTACGCATACACCTATGCATGGTATGACATTTATACGATTATGCATGACATTATATATATATATATATATGAAATGATTCACAGAGCTATTCAAACTTACATGTTGAGTCTTTTACTCCATGTTTCTCTCATGTCTTTTATTTACTAATATTCATTCCTTACATACTCGGTACATTATTTGTACTGATGTCCCATTTGCATGGGGACACTGTGTTTCATGCCCGTAGGTCCCGATAGACAGGCTGAGAGTTCTCCAAGTAGGGTATTAGCTCAGCGGATCGTGTTGGTGCGCTCCATTTGCTCCGGAGTTGCTTATTTGGTCAGTATGATTTGGACATGTATTGATTAGTATGGCGGGGCCCTGTCCCAACCTTTATGGTATTTATCTACTCTTAGAGGCTTTTAGACATATGTCATGTACATGAAAGACTGTATGGCCTTGTCGGCCTATGTTCAGTGTACGAGTGATCATTTTGGTCTTAGTGGCCCGTATGTCATATGTATAAGTTTGTATTACATGTTGGGTTGTCCAATATTGAGTATTTTCTCATGTTTTATTCTACTTATCTCAGGACAGCCTCTCTGGCTTTTTACCTAGGATAGTATGATACGAAAGATACGTTACGTTGGTACTCGGTTGAGTAAGGTACCGGGTGCTCATCGCGGCCCATCGGTTTGGGTCGTGACAGCATTTTAGGGGATTTTTGGGCAAAAGTCATCCTTATTAAGTGGGGCCCACAACCCACAAGTTATAAGAGATCTTCCTAAATCATTAAGTGGGATGTTATGTTTTGCTAACCAATGGATGAATTCTCCAAAAATGAATTCGTTTTTAGCAGCGTGAATTTGCAAAATCCAAGGGAGCCCGGTACAATCTTTCTCAGGAATATCATACGGATTTTCCCCTAATTCGATCTTGCCGTTGTGTGTTTTATCATGATTGACTTATGTTAGAGGGATTGTCAAGAGAATCGGCTCAGGTATGTTAAGGCTATCCCTTCTTTCATTTTGGCATGATCCATATGATACAACAAATTAAGCAAATGCACAACTTTCACAAATGACTCTATTCTTAGAAGTACTAGTGAGGCCTATGTTCTTGATTTCCCATGTGTCTTATTTTTATATCTTCTGTACATGGGTCTCAGAAAAATACGTAGTTGATAAAATTTATCCGAAGGCATATTGATCTTATAACATTCCGAGAAATCTTAGTAACGTACTTCTTATACATTTCATTCATTTATACATGTACATTGACCCATGACCGGATGGCATTATATACGCGTCTATTATATGTATATAGGATATGGGAAAAGGTTACGGTGTTATATACGCACTACCACCTGATCAGCTGGTATACATTGATGATTTGCCCACAGTGTCCGAGATGATATGATGGGATGCGCTCAGAGGCTTGATGAAGTTATGTACGCATATACCTATGCATGGTATGACATTTATATGCATATGCATGACATTATAAATATAAAATGATTCACATAACTATTCAGACTTACATGTTGAGTCTTTTACTCCATGTTTCTCTATGTCTTTTATTTACTTATTTTCATTCCTTACATACTCGGTACATTATTTGTACTGACAGCCCTTTTTCCTGGGGACGCTGCGTTTCATGCCTACGGGTCCCTATAGACAGGTTGAGAGTTCTCCAAGTAGGCTATCAGCTCAGCGAAAGGTGTGTGTGAGCTCCATTTGCTCCGGAGTTGCTTATTTGGTCAGTATGATTTAAACATGTATTGATTTAGTATGGCGGGGCCATGTCCCGACCTTTATGGTATTTGTCTACTCTTAGAGGTTGGTAGACATATGTCATGTACGTGAAAGATTGTATGGCCTTGTTGGCCTAGGTTCAGTGTACGAGTGATCATTTTGGTCTTATAGGCCTGTATGTCATATGTATAAGTTTTTATTACATGTTGGGTCGTCCAATATTGAGTATTTCCTCATGTTTTATTCTAATTATCTCATGACAGCCTCTCTGGCTCTTTTTCCTAGGACAGTATGATATGAAAGATGCATTACATTGGTACTCGGTTGAGTAAGGTACCGGGTACCCGTCGCGCCCCATCGGTTTGGGTCGTGACACAAATAACACAGATGCTCCCCACGGTGATGTACTGGGTCTGATAAAGCTTTTTTCAAGCAAATCCCTCAGTTGTTCTTCCAACTCTCTCAGCTCTGCAGGTGCCATTCTATAATGATGAATAAATATCGATTGAGTATCTGATAATGTGTCAATAGCAAACTCAATCTCCCGCTCTGGAAGAAAGCCTGGAAGCTCATAGGGAAAAACATCGGGAAAATCATTAACCACCGGGATAGATTGAAGTGTCGGTGACCCAGCTTTAACATCCTGTACCCGAGCCCTTTCTGATCATCTTCCTTGCCTTGAGATAGGAAATAAACCTACCTCTCGACAATGCAGTATTACCTTTCCACTCTAGAACTGGCTCCCCTGGAAACTAGAACCGAACCATCTTTGATCTACAATCAACGTTAGCATAACAAGAAGCCAACCAATCCATACACATTATAACATCAAATTCTACCATATCTAGCTCAATCAGGTCTGCTACTATAGAACGACTAAGAACTACTACTATACAATCTCTATATACCCGTCTAGCTATCACTGGATCTCCAACAGGTGTAGATACCTCAAAAGGTTTAATCAACTCAAGTTCTATCCCAAACTTGCTAGCAACCAACGGAGTGACATATGATAAGGTGGAACCTGGATCAATCAATACATATACATCATATGAAGAGACTGATAATATACCTGTAACAACATCAGGTATTGACTATTGATCATGTCCACCCGCTAATGCATAAACGCGGTTCTGAGGACCGCTCGAGCTAGATGCTCCACTTCTTCCTCTACCACGACCGATTGGTGCTTGTGAACCTTGCCCTGGGGGCGTACTGATGATGACGAACCAGCTACAGATCCCGCTGGCTGAACTATGCTTGTACCACCTCTCATCGGACAATCTCTCATAACTTGGCCTTGATTACCACAAGTATAATAAACACCCAACCCCATACGACACTGCCCGGCATAGTGCTTACCACATTGAGCAAATCGTGGCAAGGGCGGCCTCATCTGACTTGACTCACCCCTATACTGAGAACTTGAGGCCCTAGAATTCTGACTAGGCCCTGAATATGTGGAATGATCAAATCTCTTATCGGCAAACTGAAGGGGTGTGCTAGCCGATGGCTAGGATGGATACCTTGGGTATTGTTTTCTCTGACCACCTCGAAACTCACCAGAAGGACCCGAAGATCTCTCTCTCTTACTCTGGCCTCTATCATGCTCACGATCGGCTCTCCGCTTCTGCTTATGATCCTCCACACCCTAAGCATATGCCTGAATATGAGAAATATCCATGCCTGGGTGAAGTGAAACCGACATACAGTCGTTAAGCAGGTGCACCTCCAACCCCATCACAAACTTAAGAACCCGATCCTCCATTTTAGATACAATAGGGGAGCATACCTAGCCAACGAATCAAACTGAAGACTGCACTCCTGAACACTCATATTACCCTACCGAAGGGTCAAGAACCTATCAACTCTGGCCCGTCTAGCTCTGGTGGCAGATAATGATGAAGAAAAGCCTCTGTAAACTCATGCCATACCGCTAGAGGGGGATCCTCACCTCTAGACAACTTCCAAGACTCGTACCAATTAACTGCAACATCATGTGGCCTTCATTACCCTCAAAGTCCTCTGTATCCTATCGATAAATACCTGAGGGTCCTCGTTTGGATTTGCTCCAATGAGTACTGGAGGGTCAAAATTAACGAAATCACGAACCCTCACACTGATGGCCCTATTAGCATGATCAATACCTACTTCATGACACCGAGATTGTACGGCTACTAATTGAGTTAATACCTGAATAACATCTCTCATCTCCTGACTCGGTGCATCTGGCTGAGGAGCTGGATGTACAGAGGCAGGCACTGGAGCTGGTGACCCTCGGAGCTCCTCTGGAGAGGGCGAGATATGTGAAGTCAAAGATAGAATCTCACTATGAGACTATCCCCGAGCCTTGGTAACTCGTGGCGCTCGACTAGTAGTCTCATCAGCCACGGACTAGCCCTTCTTAGGCATCCTTGAAAACATAACATATCGCTAGGGAAATGAATCCTTATATAGCACGATCTAAGATTAAAAAGGAGGATAACATCCTATATGTCCTGTAGCCTCCTATTTATAAATGTAGTTCACAACACACCCATAAACAAGACTCTACTAGACACGGCTTGTAGACTCCCTAGGGCAGAACTGCTCTGATACCACTTTTGTCACGACCCAAACCGATGGGCCATGACGAGTGCCCGAGTCCTACCTTTCGAACACCCCTAAGCATGCATCTAAGATATAAACATAAATTAAGGGTAGGTCATGAATAACATCTGTCAATAAACTGTTGAATCACTTGAATAACATACGTGAGGAAAGAAAACATGTCCAAAAGACATATATACATATACATGCAGAATACGGTAGGGCGAGCCGACAAGGCTGCTATAGACAACTATATATCCAAAACTAGAAGCCGACAAGGCCACATACTTTCCAACTATACATGACTGTCTACAGACCTCTAATATAGTGTAAAACTAAATGAAGGACAGGACTGGGCCCTATCATACCAATATCTATATACAAAAATAGCGTACCAAAACTAATAACAGCTCCGGATCAAGTGGAGCACACCAACTCTCGCTGATTAGGGATCCTAAAAAGGGGGACCATCAGCCTGTCTACCTGCACCTACGGGCATAAAACACAGGCACCGGGAAATAGAAGCGTCAGTACAAATAATGTACCGAGTATGTAAGGCATGGAAATCAGTACATAAAAGACATAAATGAAACATGGAGTAAAGGAATCTGCCCGTAAGTCTAAATAACTTTGTGAATCCTGAAATATTTATAAAGTCATGCATGTGCGTATAAATGTCATATCATGCATAGGTATATGTGTACATAACATCATCAAGCCTCTGAGGGCATCCCGTCATATCATCTCGGCCTCTGTGGGCAGAATCATCAACGTATACCAACTGATTAGGTGGTGGTGCGTATATAACGCCGTAACCTTTTCCCATATCCATATACATATAATATACGTGTATATAACGACATCTGGTCATGAGTCAATGTACATGTATAAATTAATGAAATGGATAAGAAGTAAGTTAATAAGATTTCTAGGAATTTCATAAGATCAATATGTCTTCGGATAAACTTTATCAATTACGTATTTTTTTGAGACCCATGAACAGAAGATATAATAATAAGACACATGGGAATTCAAGAACATAGGCACCCCTAGTGCTTCTACGAATAAAGACATTTATGAAAGTTGTGCGTTTGCTCGTTTCGTTTGTATCATATGAATCATGCCAAAAGGAAAGAAGGGATAGCATTAACATACCTGAGCCGATTCTCTTAACAATCCCTCTAACCCACGTCTTTTGCGAAAAACACTTAACGGCGGATTGAAGTAGGGAAATATCCGTATGATATTCTTGAGAAAGGTTATACCGGGCTCTCTTAGAATTGTAATCTACGTTGCACATTGTAGGGGTTCATAAGAATTTTAAGTCACGTTGAAGCTACTCTTATCATAGTGGTTGTGGGCCCCACTTGATAAGGATAATTTGCCAACATCCCCTAATTATGCCACCTAGCCAAAGGGTCACCATTTAGGTTTTTGATCCATTTTTTACTTGTTGCCACGTGGGGGTAGTGTTTCCCCCCAATATTTATCCACAAATTTCTAACTACCTTGTTAATATCCCACTAAAAATCAATAATTAACCAATTATCCACATAATTAAGAATTATCTCAAATTACTTAAAATACTAATCACTTTTAACATACTTTATATACCTTACTATCATGGTCATGTGGTACCTTGTATGGCACTAGTCCATAAATACCGGGTATTATAGCTTGGACCGTATTTTATCCCAAATTGACAAACTTTAACGAATAGTCATTCTTTGATTTGTTTACCCTCTAATCTTCATGGCACTCACTTATCACTTGTTACAAATAACATAAACACTTATAACCTCAAAAATAATCTCATTCCCGAGCTTACGTCGATTAACTTACGGCGAAACATTAACGTACGAAATGCGGGATGTAACAATCTAGTGATATCTAGATGGGTATATATGTCACGTCCCAAATCGATGGGCTGCGACGGGCACCCGGTACCTTACTCAACCAAGTACCAACATAACTTATCTTTTCATATCATACTATCATAGATAACTGAGTCGGAAAGGTTGCAGTGAGATAACTAGAATACAACATGTAATACCAACTTATACATAAGACATACGAGCCTATTAGACCAAAATAACCACTTGTACACTGAACATAGGCCGACAAGGCCATATAATCTTTTACGAACATGACATCTATCTACAAGCCTCTATACATAATTGTCATAAAGGTCGGGACAGAGACCCGCCATACAAAACAATATATGTCTAAATCATACTAACCAAACAAGAAACTCTGGAGCAAATGGAGCACACCAACATCTTCCCCTACGCTGATAGCCTACTTGGAGGGCTCTCGACCTGTCTATCGAGACCTGCGGGCATGAAACACAGCTTCCCCAGGCAAAAGGGATGTTAGTACAAATAATGTACCAAGTATGTAAGGAATGAAAATCAGTAAATAATAGACATGAGAGAAACATGGAGTAAAAGACTCGACATGTACGTCTGCATAGATCCGTGAATCATTTCATATTTATAATGTCATGCATATGCATATAAATGTCATACCATGCATAGGTATATGCGTTCATAACATCATCTAGCCTCTGAGGGCATCCCATCATATCATTTTGGCCACCGTGCGCAAATCATCAACGTATACCAGCCGATCGGGTGGTGGTGCGCGTAACCTTTTTCCATAACCCATAAACATATAATATACATATATATGCGTATATAATTCCATCTGGTCATAGGTCAATGTACATGATGCAATGCATAAAAAATACGTCAATAAAATCTTTCAGAGTGTCATAAGACCATTATGCCTTTGAGTAATATCATGAAGTAAACTTTTTTAACTTATGTATTTTTCTGAGGCCCATGAACATATGATAGAATAATAGGACACGTGGGGAATTAAGAACATAAGCATCTCTAACATTTCTATGAATAGAGTCATTTATGAAAGTTGCGCATTTTCTCGTTTTGTTTGTATTGTATAGATCATGCCAAAAGGAAAGAAGGGATAACTTTAACATACATGAACCGATTCTCTTGACAATTCCTATAACACACGTCTATTGTGATAACACGTAATAGCGGATCGAAGTAGGGAAACATCTGTATGATATTCTTGAAAAAGATTGTACCGTACTCCCTTCAAATCGCAAAATCCCGTTGCTATTACGCAGAACAATTTCGTATGAAATTTTTGCTTAAGATCGTTACCTTGCTGAATTTTTAATCCATCTATCTTAATGAATTTGATCACAATATTGGATAACTTTTCTTGCTGAAGCTATCAGTCACTTTGAAAATGAAAATTCTCACGTTACTCAGATACAATCTCGTATGAATTTTTGACGTAACTCACGTTGCCATTCAAATTCACATGATGTCTCTTTTTGAATTTGAGAAGTTTCTTTGAATTTGCGAAGTCTCTTTTGAGAGGTAACTCACGTTGCCATCAACATTTCCTTGAATGATTTAGATAGGCTTTTAAATTGCGGTGGGTGTGGGCCCCACTTTAGCCACAAAAACTCTCTTAAAATGCCACCTTGTAATGAGAGTTAAGAGTCACTTAATTGCCCAAATCTTGCTGCCACGTTGGGGTTCAAGGTTATCCAAAAGATTTTAATAATTTATCCACCAACTTCTTAATAACTTGTTAATTTCCCATTAAACAATACCGCACATAATTAAAAATTATCTCAACTTACTTGAAATACTACTTACTTTTAACACACTTTATACACCTTACTATCATGGTCATGTGGTACCTTGTATGGTACTAGTCCATAAATATCGGGTATTATAGTTCAGACTGTATTTTATTCCAAATTGTCAAACTTCAACGAAACTCGTTTTCTTCAATTCACTTACCCTCTCACCTTCACGAATTTACTTATCACTTGTTTGAAGTAGCACAATACTTATAATCCCAAAATAATCTCATTCCCGAACTTACGTCGATTAACTTAGGATGAAATGTTTACGTACAAAAATGTGACATGTAACATCTCATTTCCGAGCTTTCATCAATTTATTTATGGCGTACTTTCACGTACAAAAATATGGGGTGTAACATCATTCCCCCTTTGGAACATTCATCCTCGAATGTTGACTGATGCACTTATCATTTCCATAACCTATGTCTTCCGAATACTTTAGTACTCTTCTTGCCATCTAGGCAACTGTTTTGTGAATAAATCCAAATGCCAGGGCATTCCCCCCCTTTAGGCCTCTTTCTTACACCACGACTTGTCCTCGGAATCTTTCCAATCTCGTAACTATTACTACCTTCTATCATGCAGCCTGCACGACTCTGACCTTGTAAATGTGCCTATGCTACTCTTCTCTCCTTTTTCCTCCAATCTCTAGCCCTCACTGTGTAAACATATACAGAGCTTGATAAGATGTCTCTCTGGGCATGTATAGGTATACTGAAGTTCTTCGCTCGGTATTTTGTTGAATTTACGAATATTGCTATATCTTATTTCATAGACCCTATTATCCATTCGTATGACTTTACTGCATCTAGGTAGGTCATACTATACCATAATTCTTACTTCAATTTATCGTTACTAAGGTCTACTACCAAACTCCAGGTTACTCTTTCGCTGCTTATCATATATGTATAAATCTAAGTCCTTTAATGCTTCCTCATTACTGTTCATCTTAAGAATGATAACCTAATCTCATCTCATACTTTGTGACTTTTGTCCATTCATTGTTGATTCACCTCAATATTGATCTACCACTAATAACTTGAAACTTCTTATGTAATACCTTGCCACTAGGGCTTACGTTGCATCGAGGAATATTTGAAGTGATTTTCCTAATCCACTTAGCGGCGATACTGTACTTCAATAACCGTATTTTATAGCATCCCAATGTGATTCACTTATGTGGGTATTTTAATCCCGTACAATTCATGAAATCCTCTTCAAGTCATTACTCAATCAAAGGCCCAATCGTCATCCTTTATCTATCATAATTACACAACCTTCTGCATTTGAGTATCTCGTACGTTGTTTACCTTTGCATTAAAATCTCACATCATATCTTCTATCTCTTTCATGACCTTCCTTCCACATAGGTATAATTCACATCCACAATTCGAAGCTCTATCATAATACTTGCACCTTTGGTGCATACACAATCCGATGGGAGCTTCATACTGACTTCTTATGAGGCTGGTACTCTTCTAACTGGCTTTATCGTAGAACCATTATAGAATATTGCTACTATATTGTCTCTCTTGTACCTCTGATATTGAGAGTGATTCTGCACTGTTCTTAATCATAATGTCTATAAATTTCTGGGTCCAATAATCAGACTCCTAATTTACTTAGTTGATGTAACGTTTTAGTTTCCTCTTCCTTCTAATCGGCCTTTATGTAGGCTTAAGCTATCTCCCGATCTGTGGCTTTTGGTATTAGCTATTACTTTAGCCTTTCATGGACTCTATGGAATATCTAGGATGCATGCAATCTTCTAATAATTCAATCCTTTTTCTATAACCTGGACTCAATTCTTTCCCTGAACTTATATCGGAGTCTTCTACGGCTGTATGATTGTCAACATATATATTGCATGACTAATACTCCGAAATTTTAAATGCGTTCATAACGTAACAAACCCTGGATCAGTGATCAAATAATTCCTTTCGTTCCTTCTCTACTTTCTTTAAACGCAAGCTATTACTTTTCCTGGACTTTCTGCCCCCTTGTTGCGTGCATACTTAGCTTATCTTACTTCCCACGTATGCCGGAATTTTCGTGCAACTCATATGGTACCTTTAACTACCCCGACTCCTTATCTGAATATTTCTCAAGTATTACAATGTCATAACTGCGGGGCTGAATTCACTATATTGGGTTTTATTATATTTATCTTGCATGACCTGTTGATTTGTCTGTATCCTCTTGACTAGCCATAACTAGGCTCTTCCTGAATCAACTACTAAGTACTCGTTGGCCCATTCTCATATCATACTTCCACGTAATCTTTCTTGGGTTATTTCTTTGTCTTAACTTACGTCTCGCACTAGCTCCTTATCTATCAATAACATCTCGGGCAGGAACCCTTACCTCCTTTCCTTGACATCGTGTTTGCCTAATGTTCTGGAATCGTAGTATATCTGTAAAATTTTGATAAGTGCAATCTCATTCCTTTCTCATTTTTATCCCATTCTTCCTTTACCATTCCATGGTTACTAGAACCACTTAATTCTGACTTAACGCCACATCACTCCATATTCCCCCCTTTAGGGGAGAACTAAGATTTAACGCTACGATGATCTACCTATAGATGTTTTACCTCTTCATTTTTGGCATCCTTTCCTATCATCGACGACCCTTACCCGCCTTGCGGTAATCCTTCTGTACCAAGAATAACAAAATTCATAGTCCCTTAATCTTAACTTTGCTCATATTTCTTGCTTTAAGGAAGCGTCTTCCTCAATGACCATTCTCTGAATTTCTCATGAATCTTCTTCTGTTGTCCATTCTATTGCTGCCGTAACACAATCTGAAATCCTCATGATGCCGACCATTATCAAATCACTCAGTCCCTAATTCATGTTTAGTTTATCTTGTTCACCAGCCCATACTGATTTCTATTATTCTGGGGTCTAACTTTTCCTTCTGGTAGTCGCGTTAGAGTCACGAACGTATTTGTTGAAATGAGGATATGACTTTATGGCCTATACTCTTTTGTTGTCTTAGGGCCTATTACCTCTCGCCTTTTTCTTTACTTGACTATAGACTCTGTAATACTATCATCTTTTTTATCTACCGCTGACATCCATGTATCACATCTTACTCATAATGTTTCATTAACTCTCTTCTTATTTCCCTGCTAACATTTATGTCTATCACTTTATTCTGAAAATTCCAATAAGACATTCTTTTGCTTTTAGCTCCCCTTGATCCATCCCCTGGCTCTTCAGGTTGTCTAACATTCCTGATCTACTAGGGACGGGAGCCACACTAAGGTAATATTTATCCCTTCAAGGCTTCCAGTGCCTATCTTTGTAGTACTCATATCTAGCTGTACTATTTTAGAGTGCACCATCTTGGAGTCTCACAAGGAGATCTATTAGCACATTTGCAATATCCTTCGGAAATGTCAGCTAACGCTAACAAACCATCCGCCATTTTGGGTTACCCTAACCCCAGCTAGATCCTAATATCCCGCCTTCTCTTATACTACTTCTGTTAGCCCCCATAGGGCATAAATGAGATGGGTGTGGCCAATTGTACATACCTCTATTATTGTTGAATGTAATTCCAAAGGCTTATATTCCTCTGCGATAATCTTCATTGGCTAGGTAGCTCGTACCCTTTTTCATCTTACTTTTTTTACTTGCTGAAACTTGTGTCTACCTTCCGATTCTCTTATTCCTTTTTACTATAAGAGTGGATAGGCATTCTTTCCTTAGGTATCCTTATCAAGAAGCGTACACATCTTAGAATACACATGATCTGCTGAATGCCTCGTATTTATTCATCATAACCATGATGCAAAGATTGAGTTCCTCTGACTGAACTCTTCCACAGCTATATCTCTTACCAACCGTCTTTCTGGATGTAGGTATCGTCGTATTATGAATAAGATAGAGTTTAGGAAATTGAGTTCTTACAACTGAGCTCTACCACACCATCTAGAGTAAGAAGAAAGAGTGATAGTCCTAAATGCCCTAGCCTCCTGCTTATAAGTGTAGTGCACAACACACCCATAAACAAGACTCTACTAGATACGGCTTGTAGACTCCCTAGGACAGAATTGCTCTGATAACACTTTTGTCACGACCCAAACCGATGGGTCGCGACGGGCACCCGGTACCTTACTCAACCGAGTACCAACATAACGTATCTTTTCATATCATACTATCATAGATAACTAAGTCGGAAAGGTTGTCGTGAGATAAGTAGAATACAACATGTAATACCAACTTATACATAAGACATACAGGCATATAAGTCATAAATAACCACTCGTACACTGAACATAGGCCGACAAGGTAATACAATCTTTTACTTACATGACATCTATCTACAAGCCTCTAAGAATACATAATTGTCATAAAGGTCGGGACAGAGTCCTGCCATACCAAACAATACACGTCTAAATCATACTGACCAAACAAGCAACTCCGGAGCAAATGGAGCGCACCAACATCCTCCGCTGAGCTGATAGCCTACTTGGAGGGCTCTCGACCTGTCTATCGGGACCTGCGGGCATGAAATGCAATGTCCCCAGGAAAAGGGATGTTAGTACAAATAATGTACCGAGTATGTAAGGAATGAAATTAGTAAATAATATAAATGATAGAAACATGGAGTAAAAGACTCGACATGTACATCTGCATAGCTCTATGAATCATTTCATTTTTATAATGTCGTGCATATGCGTATAAATGTCATACCATGAATAGGTATATACGTTCATAACATCATCAAGCCTCTGAGGGCATCCCATCATATCATTTCGGCCACTGTGGGCAAATCATCAACGTATACCAGCTGATCAGGTGGTGGTGCATATATAACGCCGTAACCTTTTCCCATATCCCATATACATATATATACATACATATATATGCGTATATAATGTCATCTGGTCATGGGTCAATGTACATGAATGCAATGCATGAAAAGTACGTTAATAAAATCTTTCGGAATATCATAAGACCATTTTGCCTTTGAGTAATATCATAAAATAAACTCTTTTTAACTTTCATATTTTTCTGAGACCCATAAATAGATGATAGAATAATAGGACATATGGGGAATTAAGAATATAAGCATCTCTAGCATTTCTATGAATATATTCATTTATGGAAGTTGTGCATTTTCTCGTTTCGTTTGTATTGTATAGATCATGCCAAAAGGAAAGAAGGGATAGCCTTAACACACGTCTATTGCGACAACACGTAACGGCGGATCGAAGTAGGGAAACATCTGTATGATATTCTTGAAAAAGATTCTACCGTACTCCCTTAGAATCGCAAAATCCCGTTGCTATTACGCAGAATAATTTCATATGGAAATTTTGCTTAAGATCGTTACCTTGCTGAATTTTTAATCCATCTCTCTTAATGAATTTGATCACAATATTGGATAACTTTTCTTGCTGAAGCTATCAGTCACATTGAAGATGAAAATTCTTACGTTACTCAGATACAATCTCGTATGAATTTTTGACGTAACTCACGTTGCCATTCAAATTCACATGATGTCTCTCTTTGAATTTGAGAAGTTTCTTTGAATTTGAGAAGTCTCTTTTGAGAGGTAACTCACGTTGCCATCAACATTTCCTTGAATGATTTAGATAGGCTTTTAAATTGTGGTGGGTGTGGGGCCCACTTTAGCCATAAAAACTCTCTTAAAATGCCACCTTGTAATGAGAGTTAAGAGTCACTTAATTGCCCAAATCTTGCTGCCACGTTGGGGTTCAAGGTTATCCAAAAGATTTTAATAATTTATCCACCAATTTCTTAATAAATTATTAATTTCCCATTAAACAATACCCCACATAATTAAATATTATCTCAACTTACTTGAAATACTACTTACTTTTAACACACTTTATACACCATACTATCATGGTCATATGGTACCTTGTATGGTACTAGTCCATAAATATCGGGTATTATAGTTCGGACTGTATTTTATCCCAAATTGTCAAACTTCAACGAAACTCATTTTCTTCAATTCACTTACCCTCTCACCTTCACGAATTTACTTATCACTTGTTTGAAGTAGCACAATATTTATAATCCCAAAATAATCTCATTCCCGAACTTACATCGATTAACTTAGGACGAAATATTTACGTACAAAAATGTGACATGTAACATCTCATTTCCGAGCTTTCATCAATTTATTTATGGCGTACTTTCACGTACGAAAATATGGGGTATAAAAATATAGAGACTGTATAGTAGTAGTTCATAGTCGTTCTATAGTAGCAAGCCTGATTGAGTTAGACATGGTAGTATTTGATGTTATAGTGGGTTTGGATTGGTTGGCTTCTTGTTATGCTAACAGTGATTGTAGATCAAAGATGGTTCGGGTCCAGTTTCTAGGGGACCCTATTTTGGAGTGGAAAGGTAATACGGCATCGCCGAGAGGTAGGTTTATTTCCTATCTCAAGGCAGGGTAGATGATTAGGAAGGGCTATATTTATCACTTAGTTCGGGTATAGGATGTGAAAGTAGAGTCACCAACCGTTCAGTCTATCCCTGTGGTTAATGAGTTTCCTGATGTTTTTCCCGATGAGCTTCCGGGTCTTCCGCAAAAGCGAGAGATTGAGTTTGCTATTGACATATTACCAGATACTCAGCCAATATCTATTTCTCCTTATAGGATGGTACCTGAAGAGCTGAGAGAGTTGAAAGCACAACTAAGGGACTTGCTTGAAAAAGGCTTTATCAGACCTAGTACATCACCGTGGAGAGCACTTGTGTTATTTATGAGGAAGAAAGATGGTTCCTTGCGGGTGTGTATTGATTATAGACAGTTGAATAAGGTGACAATCAAGATTAAGTACCCGCTCCTGAGGATTGATGATTTATTTGATCAGTTGCAGGGTGACCAGTGTTTTTCGAAGATAGACTTGAGGTTTGGGTACCATCAAGTAAGGGTTAAGGAGAAAGATACGGGCACTTTGAGTTTTGTGTTATGTCATTTGGTTTGACCAATGCCTGAGCAGTATTCATGGACTTGATGAACCGTGTGTTCAGACCCTTTCTAGATATGTTCGTGATTATATTTATCGATTATATATTGGTTTATTCCTATTCAAAGGTTGAGCATGCAGATCATTTATTTACGGTGCTCAGAGTTCTACAAAAAGAGAAGTTGTACGCAAAACTCTCTAAATGTAATTCTTGTTGAATTTTGTAGCTTTCCTTGGGCATATTATTTCAGATGAGTGTATCCGGGTTGATACCCAAAAGATGCAGGCAGTGAAGACTTGGCCTAGACACACGACACCGACGGAGGTTCGTAGCTTCCTCGGTTTGCTAGGTTATTACAGAAGATTCGTAGAGGGATTTTCTTCTCTTTCAGCTCCATTGACAAAGTTGACTCAAGGGAGCTAAGTTTCAATGGAATGATGCTTGCGAGTGGATTTTCCAGGCATTGAAGGACAAATTAATTTCAGCACCGGTTTTAACACTCCTAGAGGGAACCGATGGTTATGCTATCTATTGTGACACTTCGGGCATTGGATTGTGTACTGATGCAGCATGGTAAGGTTGTAGCTTATGCTTCTAGACAACTAATAAAGCATGAAGAGAATTACCTGACCCATGATTTAGAGTTAGCCGTGGTGATTCATGCACTAAAGATGTTGAGGCACTATTTGTATGGCATTTATGTTGATATCTATATGGATCATAAGTGCCTTCAGTATATCTTCAAGCAAAAGGAATTGAATTTACACCAAAGGAGATGGTTAGAGCCACTGAAAGACTATATGACGTTGATATTTTATACCATCCGGGGAAGGCAAATATAGTAGCCGACGCCCTCAGCCGGCTGTAAATATGACGTTGATATTTTATACCATCCGGGGAAGGCAAATGTAGTAGCCGACGCCCTCAGCCATAGATCTATGGGTAGCCTATCATATTTACAGCTAGAGAAGAGTGGGATAGCCCATGAGATTCATCGGCTAGCTAGTCTTGGAGTTCGAATATTTGACTCAGGTGATACCGGACTTACTATTTAGGACATGACAATATCCTCTTTAATAACAGAAGTGAAAGAATGCCACTACGAGGATCCTGTGTTAGCTCATTATAGGGATACAACCCCTTAGAATGAGAAGACACCATTTGAGATTACAGGAGATAGGGTCCTCAGATATCGAGGACGATTATGTGTCCCTAATGTTGCAGGGTTGTGCTGGCAGGTTATGGAGAGACTCACTATTCTCGTTATTCTGTCCATCCAGGGGCAACAAAGATGTATCATGATATCAGGGAAATATATTGGTGGGATGGAATGAAAAAGGATATTACGGAGTTTGTTGCTCAGTGCCCAAATTTCTAGCAGGTTAAGATTGAGCATCAAAAACCTGGTGAATTATTGTAGGCTATAGAGATTCCGACTTGGAAGTGGGAAGTAATTAATATGGATTTCATCATAGGCTTACCTCGTACCCAGCGTAAGTTCGATTCTATATGGGTGATTGTTGATAGACCTACAAAATCAGCCCATTTTCTGCCTGTTAGGACTACGTATTCAGCAAGGGATTATGCAAGGCTTTACATTAAGGAGATAGTGCGACTTCATTGTGTCCCTATATCTATTATCTCAAATAGAGGTACTCAGTTTACAGCTAATTTCTGTAGGTCCTTCCAAAAAGGGTTGGGTACTCAGGTAAATCTTAGTACAACATTTCATCCCCAAACAGACGGACAGGCTGAGCATACAATTCATACACTTGAGGATATGTTACAGGCTTGTGTGATAGACTTCAAGGGTAGCTGAGATGATCATCTGCCGCTTGTTGAATTCGCGTATACTAATAACTATCATTTCAGTATTCAGATGGCGCCATACAAAGCTCTTTTCGATGTTAGGGAAACTAAGTTAGTAGGACCAGAGTTGGTACAACAGGCAATCTAGAAGATTAAGCTTATACAGGAAAGGCTATTACCAGCTCAAAGCCGTCAGAAGTCTTATAGGGATAATCGATGACGAGACTTGGAGTTTCAGGTTGCTGACTGGGTAATCCTAAAGGTATCACTGATGAAAGGTGTTATGTAGTTCGGTAAGAAAGGAAAACTTAGCCCTCGGTACATTGGACCATATAAGATCATACGCAAGGTAGGCCAGGTAGCATATGAGTTAGACTTGCCTTCTGACTTGGAGTCTGTACATCCAGTCTTTCATGTGTCTATGCTCCATAAATATATCGGAGATCCTTCCAGAATCGTGTCAGTTGATGATTTTCAGGTCACAGAGCAGTTATCATATGAGGAAGCTCCCATTGCTATACTAGATAGACAGGTTCAGAGATTGAGAACTAAGGACGTAGCTTCGGTTAAAGTACTTTGGAGAAACAATAATGTGGAAGAAATGACTTGGGAAGCTGAAGAAGACATGAAGTTTAGGTATCCTCACATGTTTCCTCCTCCAGAGGAGGATCAGACTGAGACATCATAGCCTTAAGGTGCGTGTATGGATTCTCCTGTTAGTTATTGTCATTATTCGTGTGAGGTCATTGTCGATATTGATGAATATGGCCCTGTATAGCCTTGTATTAGTTGGTTTTCTATGTGGCAGGTTGGTAGTAAGTAGTTCAGTTTACAGAAGAGACTGGCAAAATTTTCGCAAGTCTCTAAGAGTTAACATTCGAGGACGAATATTTCTAGGGGGGAAGGATGTTACATTTCATACTTTCATACGTTAAAGTTTCGTCGTAAGTTGATCAACGTAAGCTCGGGAATGAGATTAATTTTGAGGATATAGGTAATTATGTTATTTATAACAGGTGATAAGTAAGTACCATGAATATTAGAGGGTAAACAAATCGAATAAAATGCGTTTGGTTGAAGTTTGGCAATTTGAAATAAAATACGGTCCAAGCTATAACACCCCGTATTTATGGATTAGTACCATATAATATACCACATGACCATGATAGTAAGGTGTATAAAGTATGTTAAAGGTGATTAGTATTTTAAGTAATCTGAGATAATTCCTAATTATGTTGGTAATGGGTTAATTATTGATTTTAGTGGAAAGTTAACTAATTAATTAGACCTCCCAACGTGGCAGCAAGTTGCATTGTTAATCAAGCCTAACAATGACTAGGGAAATTAGGTAGCTAGCTGGCATAGTTAGGGGATTCTTAGAAAAAATAATCACATAAAGTGGGGCCCGCACACTTTTTGATAAAGACAATTAAAGTGAGATGTATAGGCTTGCTAGTAATGGATGGAAAGTCTCAAAAAGAATTCATACGAACCCTTATAGTGCTACAGCAGTGTGAGATGCAATTATAAGGGAGCACGGTACAATATTTCTCAAAAATATCATACGGATTTTTTCTTACTTCGATCCGCCGTTACGTATTTTTTGAAAAAGACATTGGTTAGAGGGATTGTTAAGAGAATCGGCTCAGGTATGTTAAGACTATCCTTTCTTTACTTTTGGCATGATCCATATGATATAAACGAAATGAGTAAACGCACAACGTTCATCAATGGCTCTATTTATAGAAGTACTAGGAGTGCCTATGTTCTTGATTCCCATATGTTCTATTATTATATTATCTGTTCATGGGTCTTAGAAAATGTCACGACCCAAACCAATGGGCCGCGACGGGCACCCGGTGCCTTACTCAACCGAGTACCAACATAACATATCTTTCTTATCGTACTTTTATTGGCAAATGGGCCAAACGGGCCGTCATGGGCTAACCAGAATAAACATAAGGGAATACTCAATATAAGATGACCCAATCTGATATAAAAACTTATACATTTGACATACGGGCCTATAAGGCCACAATGATCGCTCGTACACTGATCATAGGCTGGTAAGGCCATAGAATCTTTCATATACATGACATATGTCTACAAGCCTCTAAGAGTACATACTTATCATAAAGGTCAGGACAGGGCCCCGCCATACCAAACAATACATGTCTAAATCATACTGACCAAACAAGCAACTCTGGAGCAAATGGAGGGTACCAACATCTTCCGCTGAGCTGATAGCCTACTTGGAGAACTCTCGACCTATCTATTGGAACCTGCGGGCATGAAACACAGTGTCCCCAGGTAAAAACGATGTCAGTACAAATAATGTACCGAGTATATAAGGAATAAAAATCAGTAAATAATAGAACTTGGATTGTGACAGAGTAAAAGACTCAACATGTAAGTTTGGATAACTCTGTAAATCATGAAATACTTATAGTGTCATGCATATGCATATGAATTTCATGTCATGCATAGGTACATATGTTCATAACATCATCAAGCCTCTAAGGGCATCCCATCATATCATCTCGGCCGCTGTGGGCAAAATCATCAACGTATACCAGCTGATCAGGTGGTGGTGCGTATATAACGCCCTAACCTTTTTCCATATCCCATATATATATATATAATATTATATAACGCCCATCTGGTCATAGGTCAATCTACATGTATAAATGAATGCAATGCATGAGAAGTACGTCAATAAAATCTCTTGGAACGTCATAAGACCATTATGCCCTTGATTAAAATTATGAAATAAACTTTATCAACTTACGTATTTTTCTAAGACCCATGAGCAAATGATAGAATAATAATACACATGGAGAATCAAGAATATAGACACCAATAGTATTTTTATGAATGGAGTCATTTATGAAAGTTGTGCATTTACTCGTTTCGTTTGTATCGTATGGATCATGCCAAAAGAAAAGAAGGGATAGCCTTAACATACCTGAACCCATTCTCTTGACAATTCCTCGAACACACGTCTTTTGCGATGAAGCACGTAACGGCGGATCAAAATAGGGAAAAATTCGTACGATATCCTTGAGAAAGATTGTACTGTGCTCTCTTAGAATTGCATCTCGACCAATCCAGATTCGCGCTTCTTTTTCCTTTCCGTGTTTGTACACTCAACATAGTGTCCTTTTAGAGATACTATTCATATAGAAGCTTAATTTCTCGCTAAAAAGATGAACAAAGGAATGACTTTTAGGCAAAGTATATCATCCATTACTTAAAACACCTAGCATCCTCCTAAATAAGGTAAGATGTCTTCTTAAAATTGTTGGATTTTGTGGGCCCACTTTAGGATGACTAAGCCTCTAAGTGTGACACCTTAACAAATGAATTAAGAGTCATTGTCCTCTATTTGTCTTGCTGCCACGTTGGGACCTTTAGGCTTATCCAAAATATACTAATTAATCACCAACATCTTAATTAATTGTTAATGTCCCACTAAAATTAATAATTATCCAATTATTCATATAATTAATAATTATCTCAAGCTACTTAAAAAACTACTCACTTTTAACATACTTTATACATCTTACTATCATGGTCATACTATACCTTGTATGGCACTAGTTCATAAATACGGAGTATTATAGCTTGGACCGTATTTTATCTCAAAATGTCAAACTTCGACAAAATTCATTTTCTTCGATTTGCTTACCCTCTCACCTTCACGAATTCACTTATCACTTATTTGAAATAGTATAATGCTTATAATCTCAAAATAATCTCATTCCCGAACACACGTCGATTAACTTACGACGAAACTTTAACATACAAAAATGTGGGATGTAATATCTCATTTTCGAGCTTCCATCAATTTACTTATGGCGTACTTTCACGTACGAAAATATGGGGTGTAATAGAAAAATACATAAGTTGATAAAGTTTATCCGAGAGATCTTATTGACTTACTTCATTATGCATTGCATTCATTTAGACATGTACATTGACCCATGACCAGATAGTGTTATATACGCATATATTATATGTATATGGGATACGGAAAAAAGTTACGGCGTTATATATACACCACTACCTGATCAGTTGGTATATGTTGATGATTTCGCCCACTGAGACCGAGATGATATGATGGGATGCTCTCAGAGGCTTGATGACGTTATGTACGTATATACCTATACATGATAGTAAGGTTTATAAAATATGTTAAAGGTGATTAGTATTTTAACTAATTTGAGATAATTCCTAATTATGTTGGTAATGAGTTAATTCTTGATTTTAGTGGGAAGTTAACTAATTAATTAGACCTCCCAACGTGGCAGCAAGTTGGATTGTTAATCAAGCCTAATAGTGACTAGGTAAATTAGGTAGCTAGGTGGCATAGTTAGGGGATTCTTTGGCAAAGTAATTACATAAAGTGGGGCCACACCCATTTTGGTATAGACAATTAAAGTGAGATGTATAGGCTTGCTAGTAACGGATGGAAAGTCTCAAAAAGAATTCATACGAACCCTTATAGTGCTACAGCAGCGTGAGATGCAATTTTAAGGGAGCACGGTACAATCTTTCTCAAGAATATCATACGAATTTTTCCTTACTCCGATCCGTCGTTACGTATTTTTTGAAAAAGACATTGGTTAGAGGGATTGTTAAGAGAATCGGCTCTGGTATGTAAAGAGTATCCCTTCTTTACTTTTGGCATGATCCATGTGATACAAACGAAATGAGTAAATGCACAACTTTCATCAATGGCTCTATTTATAGAAGTTCTAGGAGTGCCTATGTTCTTGATTCTCCATGTGTTTTATTATTATATTATCTGTTCATGGATTTTAGAAAATGTCACGACCCAAACCAATGGGCCGCGACGGGCACCCGGTGCCTTACTCAACCGAGTGCCAACATAACATATCTTTCTTATCATACTTTTATTGGCAAATGGGCCAAACGGGCTGTCATGGGCTAACCAGAATAAACATAAGGAAATACTCAATATAAGACGACCCAATCTGATATAAAAACTTATACATTTGACATACAGGCTTATAAGGATACAATGATCGCCCGTACACTGATCATAGGCCGGTAAGGCCATACAATATTTCATATACATGACATCTGTCTACAAGCCTCTAAGAGTACATACTTATTATAAAGGTCAGGACAGGGCCCCGCCATACCAAACAATACACATCTAAATCATACTGACCAAACAAGCAACTCTAGAGCAAATGGAGGGCACCAACATCTTTCGCTAAGCTGATAGCTTACTTAGAGGACTCTCGACCTATCTATCGGGACCTGCGGGCATAAAACGCAGCGTCCCCAGGCAAAAGGGACGTCATTACAAATAATATACCGAGTATATAAGGAATAAAAATCAGTAAATAATAGACATGAGAAAAACATGGAGTAAAAGACTCAACATGTATGTCTGAATAGCTCTGTGAATCAGTTAATATTATAATGTCATGCATATGTGTATAAATGTCATACCATGCATGGGTATATACGTTCATAACATCATCAAGCCTCTAAGGGCATCCCATCATATCATCTCGGCCACTGTGGGCAAAATCATCAACGTATACCAGCTGATCAGGTGGTGGTGCGTATATAACACTGTAACCTTTTTCCATATCCCATATACATATAATATACGCGTATATAACGCCAACTGATCATGGGTCAATCTACATGTATAAATGAATGCAATGCACGAGAAGTACGTCAATAAAATCTCTTGGAACGTCATAAGACCATTATGTCTTTGATTAAAATTATGAAATAAACTTTATCAACTTACGAATTTTTCTGAGACCCATGAACATATAATAGAATAATAAGACACATGAGGAATCAAGAATATAGACATCCATATTATTTCTATGAATAGAGTCAATTATGAAAGTTATGCATTTGCTCGTTTCGTTTGTATCGTATGGATCATGCCAAAAGGAAAGAAGGGATAGCCTTAACATACCTGGACCGATTCTCTTAACAAATCCTCTAACACACAAATTTTTCGACGAAGCACGTAATGACGGATCGAAATCGGAAAAAATCCGTACGATATCCTTGAGAAAGATTGTACCGTGATCTCTTAGAATTGCATCTCGACCAATCCAGATTCGCGCTTCTTTTTCTTTTTCGTGTTTGTACACTCAACATAGTGTACTTTTAAAGATACTATTCATATAGAAGCTTAATTTCTCACTAATAAGATGAACAAAAGAATGACTTTTAGGCAAAGTATATCATCTGTTACTTAAAACACTAGCATCCTCCTTAATAAGGTAAGATATCTTCTTAAAATTATTGGTTTTTTTGGGCCCCACTTTAGGATGACTAAGCCTCTAAGTGTGACACCTTAACAAATGAATTAAGAGTTATTGTCCTCTATTTGTCTTGCTGCCACGCTGGGCCCTTTAGGATTATCCAAAATATACTAAATAATCACCAACATCTTAATTAATTATTAATCTTCCACTAAAATTAATAATTACTCGATTATCCACATAATTAAGAATTATCTCAAATTACTTAAAATGCTACTCACTTTTAACATACTTTATACATCTTACTATCATGGTTATACTATACCTTGTATGGCATTAGTTCATAAATACGGGGTATTATAGCTTGGACCGTATTTTATCTCAAAATGTCAAACTTCGACAAAATTCATTTTCTTCGATTTTCTTACCCTCTCACCTTTACGAATTTACTTATCACTTATTTGAAATAGCATAATGCTTATAATCTCAAAATAATCTCATTCCCGAACTTACGTCGATTAACTTACGATGAAACTTTAACATACGAAAATGCGGGATGTAATATCTCATTTCGGAGCTTCCATCAATTTACTTATGGCGTACTTTCACATACGAAAACATGGGGTATAACAGAAAAATACGTAAGTTGATAAAGTTTATCCGAGAGATCTTATTGACTTACTTCATTATGCATTGCATTCATTTAGACATGTACATTGACCCATGACCAGATGGTATTATATACGCGTATATTATATGTATATGGGATAGGGAAAAAAGTTACGGCGTTATATACGCACCACCACCTGATCAGTTGGTATATGTTGATGATTTCTCCCACTGAGGCCGAGATGATATGATGGGATGCCCTCAGAAATTTGATGACGTTATGTACGTATATACCTATACAGGATATGACATTTTTACGCATGTGCATGACATTATAAATGTTTTATGATTCACACAACTATTCATAATTACAGGTTGAGTCCTTTATTCCACATTTCTTTTATGTATTCTATGTATTGATTTTCATGCCTTACATACTCACTACATTATTCGTACTGACGCCCCTATTTTCTGGGGCATGCGTTTCATTCCCGCAGGTGCAGGTAGATAGGTTGACGGTCCCCCTTCTTAGGA
Source organism: Nicotiana tabacum (assembly GCF_000715075.1). NCBI lineage: Eukaryota > Viridiplantae > Streptophyta > Magnoliopsida > Solanales > Solanaceae > Nicotiana > Nicotiana tabacum. The sequence goes on from NC_134091.1 coordinate 55,856,511, forward strand.
TCCTTGTTCACCGAGAGTTGATGTGCTCCATTTGATCCGGAGCTGCTTTTGGATTTTGGTGCGATATGTTTGTATACATATATGGGTATGACGGGGCCCAGTCCCGTCCTTTATACAGTTTCACACTCTATTAGAGGTCTGTAGACAGTTATATATAGTCGGATAATATATGGCCTTGTCGGCTCGCCCTACCGTATTCCGTATATATATGTACATATGTCATTTGGGAACATTTTCTCGCGTATGTTATTCCTATAATTTAGTAGTTTACTGCCAGATTTTATGCATGTCCTATACTTATTTCATATTTTATCTTAGACGTATGCGTAGGGGTGTTCGACAGATAGGCTCGGGCACTCGTCATGGCACATCGGTTTGGGTCGTGACACTTTCGTGCCAATAATAATAATAATAATAATGTCAAGAATCACAGAAACACCATTCGTACATAATTCGCTCGTCCTCACAAGCATGGAATACCCTTCGTACATAAATCAGTCTTCCTCACAAATATGTAAACACCCTTTGTTTAATCCATTGTGCTTCATCAAACGTATAAAAACAATACCAAATACAGTGGGAAGCACAAATAGCATTAAGAAGAGTGATTAAGCATAATACTCACGTGATAGATAATCACAACTTCTACACCAATAAGCAAGCCAACATTTCAAGAACATTCAAGTATCTCAATAAAACTCAAGCACGATTTTAAAACGAAAAAGGAAACTCAAATATCATAAGAATAATGGATATAGATGCGTGTTTATGATATAAAGCATAGCTTGAACCTAATCGAGTATGTTAACAATCTTAAGAATGGTCTATTAAGTTCAATTAGGATAACATAGACTTAAACATAATTTCTAGCATGAATAGTTATGCTCATCTTATCATAGGAATCAAGTGAAACATAAGTCAAGATGTTCACATAGTTCAACAAGGCAAAAAGAAACATATAATCTACCCAAACATAGATAACACTGGCACATGCAATTGGGCTCATCACCTTGTATTTGCATCCCCCCCCCACCCTATATAGCAAATAATATTATTTATTAGGAAATATTTCCTCAACAAATCTAAGCAAGGTACTTACTCATTTCGGAACAAATTCCACAACCTAATACCGTCTTCCTTAGAAATACTGCTCAAAATGATGAAAACCTAGTCAAATATCATCTATGGAAGTCGTGGGAAAGCGTGGCTAGCATCTGATGTCGTACTGGCCTGAGCAAACCACTATGTAATTCATGATCATTCAAAGAAAACTAGAACATACATAGACATACTTGGTTGAACTCATTCTTTCTGTAATTATCATGGGCTAACATGGCCACAACTCGTAATGTATAACTGTAAATGGGAAAACGCTATATCAGTGAACCATTATACTCAAAACACGAATACACATGGGTCGTCAAGGCCTCTGACATATTGTACATAATGAACTTATGTCTATAAAGCCTCTAAGAGTATTTGACATCAAAAAGTGGTCAAGACAAGGCCCCAACCTACCCATAAGTCTGTAGCAATACTCTTACTCGATAACTTATAGATCAGCTGCACTATGCATGAAGTGGAGTCTTACCGATCCTTTGCTGAATGTGAACCTTATCTGATATGAGGACTCGTCAACCTGATTACCTATACCTGCAGGCATGAATACAGCATCCACAATAAAAAGGACCTCAGTACAAATAATGTACCGAGTATGTGAGGCAGAAATGAAACATAACAATAAGTCAATATCAGTAAGAGAGATATAAGAACCAACCTGAACCTCTGAAGTTCCACTGAGGTCCATGATATGCATACTAATTATACTTATATATTTAATGCCTCTCTTTGGGACTATTATCCATATCGTAACATGACTGCAATTGATCAGTGGTAACTGCCCGATTGGCCGTAGCACAGTGGTAAATGCATGACTAGCCGACCAGCTATACCTCGGCAGTAAATGCATAACTGCCCCAACCGGCCATAGCTCGGTGGTAAATGCGTAACTGTCCAACCGGCTATAGCTCGGTGGTAAATGCATAATTGCTCAACTGGCCTAGCTCAATGGTAAATGCGTAACTACCCAACCAGCCATAGCTCGGTGGTAAATGCATGACTGCTCAACCGGTCGTAGCTCGGTGATAAATGAAGATGCATAACTGCCCAACCGACCATAGCTCGATGGTAAATGAATATGCATATAACATTACATTAAGAACATTAACATCTTTATTTTACGCATCAATAGGGACTTAGGAACATACTTAGACATGCTTTGAAATAAGTTTCATGGGAATGAATAAGGTAGATATCCTTAACTACTAAGAGTAGAACAATTTATGGAATAACTTTACGTATGCATTTCGTTACCTAGATCTTGCCAAAAGAAGGAAGCATTAGTCTTAACATACCTCATAATATACCGTTAAATCCTCAAGCTAACGAAAACATGCAGCTCCTGTGTCTACAAGCAATGAACAATAATATCGTCACAATACGAATGCCATAACTTATCGCATTTGAAAGACACATTTTATTCTACATTAAAATAGATAGAACCTCCCCTATTTATATGACTTCCCACAAGTTACAACAATCACCAAACACCCCAAACAACATCAACAATATTCATATTAAGCCTCCCAAATAGTCCAACAATCAACAACAACACACCTATGATTTTCAGAAAATTGGGCAGCACCTATATCACTTTATTTCAATTCAAACCAACACCAAAAACGATAAGAAAAACATAAAAAATAACACACCCAATCTACTACATCAAGAGCCAGCCGAAACCTAGCTTAAAAACCTTCCAAAATAGTCCCATATGCCTAGGACCTTAACTTCTATCGTCAAACACTTATTTTTCATGTCTTCTTCTTCAATCAACTTAATTAACACCTAGAAAAGCTTATCAACAGCAGCCACAATATTATTAAATTATTTTTCATAATTTTCAGCCACCACAAACCATATACGTAGCCACAAAACAGTTCAGCCAAAAAGATAACTATGTCTGATGTTCTTTCAAGTGCTATCTTATGGTTTTTCATTCAAACAACACAACCAACACAAGATTAATCTTAGGAACAATCAAGAAGATGTTATACATACCTTGGACAGAAGCTACAACTTGAAACCCCATCTCAACTTAGCTCACCATAGCCGTCAATCACACCACAACCTTGTAGAATCATTCTCTTGTAGTCTTTAACACTTTTGATGATGAGTTGAGTTGATTTCCCTTTAGTTTGTTTCTTGGATATTGGAGATATATTAGAGAGGGTTTTGGAGAGATTATGGAATAATTTTGTGTGACAAATGACCAAAAGTTAGGCTGAAACAACTTTTTAAAAGAGTAAGGTCGGTGGCCGTCTCAAGGGGGTCCCAACGGGACTACCTGCGCAGCCTTGCGAATATGCAAATATGTCTCTACTCCAACGTCGTATTGACGAACGGTTTAATGCATTGGAAACTAAATTCATAGACCTTAAATTTGGTAGTGTATCACCCCGTAAATCCAAGTATATTGGGAGAAAAGCTCAGTGACATTAGACCTAAATTTCAGTACAATTTATGAATGTAACTTGTGACGACTTTCGTTGACTTTTGTTTCAAAACTCGCTTGACTTTAAAACATAACACATGACTATAATACAAATAAAATACCTCATAATATCACCTTCTTATCATGTTAAGCTTTCTAGTCTCACCCCAAAAGTACGGGTTGTAACTTTTCCAGCTTGTCGACTTTCGACAAAACATATTTTCTTTGATTCGCTTAGCTTCTAAACCTTCCTAACTTCTTGGTACTTGCAGTTAAGGATCATAAACATCTGTAACCTCCAAGGTAACATGACTAGCATAATTTATTTACTTTCAAAGATGAACTCATTTCCGAGCTTGTATCAATTGACTTACGACGTACTTTACGCACGAAAATATGGGGTGTAAAAACAATGCTAAAGGTAACATTCCCAATCGATAAAGGTTCAATCTTTGATAAAATCCAAAAATTCAACAAAATTTCAACCTAGGCCCACATGGTCTAAATCCAAAATGGAGATCAAATCCTGATGACCCATAACCCCATGAGTCTAAATATATAATTATTTTCAAGATCCGACCTCAAATTGAGGTACAAATCCCAAAATTAGCTCTCATAAGCTTTAACCCAAAACCCCAATTTCTACACTATGAAATCTTGGATTTAAGAGTAAAAACATATTAAAATCATGGAATAAATCAATAATAAGTAAAAATTACTAACCTTAGAAGTTGGGAAAAAAATCATCTCAAAAATCGCCTCCTAACGAAATCTAGGTCTCAAAATGGAATAAGATGAGCTAATCTTGGAAATCTTCCCGTATAACCCAACTACAGATGTCGCAAATGTGAACTCTCCTGATCCTTCCACGTCGCAAATGCGACCAAATGATCGCAAGTGTGAACTCCACCTGAGCACTCAACCTTCACAAATGTGACTCATGATTCGCAACAGCGAACCCCAATATCTCAATTGCAGCACTATCCTTCCTTTCCCTTCTCTCGCTAATGTGAGGTGACATCCGCAAATGCGACCTCTGCATTTGTTAACTAGTCATTGTAAATGCGATAAAAGTAGTACCAGCATTGGAACAACTTCCCAAAATTGTCCGAAACCATCCTGAAACTTACCCAAGCCCCATCGGGACCCCATCCACTCGTCCAAACAACTATATAAATGTAACAAGAACTCGCTCATAAGCTCAAAATATCAAAACAACATCAAAACTCAAGAATCAACCATCAAAACATAAGAATTTCAAATGTTCATAAATCAAATTTCTAACTTTTGACTAGAAGTGCCGAAATGATCTCGGGTCAGCCATGACCTAAACCAAACATATATACAAGTCCAAAATCATCATTTGAAGCTAACACAATCTTCAAATCACCAATATGGAGTTGTTTACATAAAAGTCAACCATTGGTCCACTCCAACAACTTAAAGCTTCCGAAATAAAAATTCTCCTTCCAAAACTCTCCCGAACCTCTCGAAAACTATAAGACACGATGCATGCAAGTCATAAAACATCCAATGAAGCTATTAGAAGCCTCAAATCGCAAAAAGGAGTGCTAGAACTCAAAACGACCGGTCAGATCGTTACATTCCCACCACTTAAACATATGTTCGTCCTCAAACATGCCAAGAGTTGTTCCAAAGCCTTCAAATATCTGAATAAACTCATCATATACATACCCATGGGTTACCTCTCGTCACCACACTCCTTATAAACCCATCGACACAATCCTGACGGGGGATCCTTCCTTAGACCTTAACTTATATTTCTTAGAACCAATTTCCAACATCCAGAACTCCCTCTGAGATCTGATTCCCTTACATATACATTGTATCAATCCCCACAAACAGCACCAAACTATAAGTATGCCCATAAGATATTATCACGACCCTAACCGATGGGCCATGACGAGTGACCGAATCCTACCTGTCGAACACCCCTAAGCATGCATCTAAGATATAAACATGAATTAAGGGTAGGACATGAATAACATCTGTCAATAAACTTCTGAATTACGTGAATGACATACGTGAGGGAAACATGTCCAAAAGACATATATATATATACACATGCGGAATGTAGTAGGGCGAGCCGGCAAGGCTACTATGGACACACACACACATACATGCGGAATATAGTAGGGCGAGCCAGCAAGGCTACTATAGATAACTACATATCCAAGACTGGAAACCGACAAGGCCACACACTATCCAACTATACATTATTGTCTACAAACCTCTAATGGAGTGTACAACTGTATAGAGGATGGGACTGGTCGTACCCATATCTACATACCAAAAACAGCGTACAAAAACTAGTAACAGCTCCGGATCAAGTGGAGAACACCAACTCTCGCTGATCAAAGATCTTTAAAAGGGGGACCGTCAGCCTATCTTCCTGCACCTGCGTGCATGAAACGCAGCATCCCCAGGCAATAGGGACATCAGTACGAATAATGTACCGAGTAAGTAAGGCATGAAAACCAGTATATAAAGACATAGATAAAACATGGAGTAAAGAATTCCACCTATGAGTTTAAATAACCTTGTAAATCCTGAAACATTTATAATGTCATGCACGTGCGTATAAATGACGTATCATGCATAGGTATAGGTGTACATAACATCATCAAGCCTCTGAGGGCTTCCCATCATATCATCTCGGGCACTGTGGGCACAATCATCAACATATATCAGCTTATCAAGTGGTTGTGCGTGTATAACGTCGTAACCTTTTTCCATATCCCATATACATATAATATACGCATATATAACGCCATCTGGTCATGGGTCAATGTACATGTATAAATGAATGAAATGCATAAGAAATACGTTAATAAGATTTCTTGAAATGTCATAAGATCAGTATGCCTTTCGGATAAACTTTATCAACTACGGATTTTTCTGTGACCCATGATGATGTTTGGCATATTTCGATATGTGTTGATGTTACTTTACCCATATTTTAACCGCTTTTTGATGCTATTTGATCTTTAAAATGCCCAATATGGTTTAATTATTGGTTTTATGACTAATTGAGTTGTGTGTGGTGAATTAGGGTGTTTGGAGTGCAAAAATATGAAGAAAAGGTGCTCTAGCTAGAGGAAGAGAGATTGGATGCGTCGCATCCAATCTAGAAAAAGATCAGTTCGCGCACCCTTAGCAGTGAAGTCAGCCCATAGCATCCGCCATAGCATCCGCACCTGGGCAAAGCTGAGATGGAGGAACTAGGAGTGGATGCGTCGCATCCACCCTCGCATGCAAAGCTGAGAAATAGAGGACAAGGTGGATGCGTCGCATCCACCTTCGCAGGCAAAATTGAAATGGAGGACGAGGTGGATGCATCGCATCCACCTTAGCATCAATCCCTGAAGCTGATTTGGATTAGAAATAGGAGAACTTTGGCCCACGACTTTGGTACGCAATATATAAGCCAAAAACGCCTCTTTTAGGTTATCTAACATATTGGGAAGAGGGAAAAAGCCACGAAAAAGCTGTGGAGGCCGGAATTCATCTAGTTTCATCTTTCTCCCACCAAACTTAGTAATTTTTATGTTTCTTAGTATGATTTATTGTTTGGCTACCATGTCTATATGGAGCTAAACTTCACATTCTAGGGTTGTGGTTCTTTCATGACTATTGTTATTCGGATATTGATTTTGACTTCTTGATTTATCATATTAGTTTATTTATTCAATCTTGCACTTAATTATTTAATTGCTTGATCACCAATTGAATATTATCTACGAATCTAGAATTGAACTCGAAAGTGGGAATTCTATATTGCATATAGGATTGAGTAGGGCAAGTTCTTGAACTCGGGCATCGGGGAACGGATTCGTGGTTAGGATAGACATATACCTAATTACCTTGCTTGGTTGATTTACGGGAATTATACATGCGTTCTTGTTGATTCTAACTCCATAGACATATAGGCGTTAGGTTAGCTTGAATAGGCGAGTAAGAACTCGACAGATTCTTATGAGCAATATTAACCCTGTCAACCAATAAGCTAGATAAATTAGTCGGTCAATTCAATTGAAGAATACAATAGGATTGTTAGATAGCCCATAACCCTAGATCGTTTTCATTACATTGATATCATTAAAATCTGCTCTTTCTCTGTTCAAAGTTTATTATTTATATTTTTCTTATTTAATTAGTTTAGAATAAAATATTTTTAGATTTAATTCTTGTTTAGATAATTGGGATAGTCTAATTTAGTTAATAGTTAATCATAAGTCCTCGTGGGTTCGACATCCGACTTTTAGTCACTTTATTACTTGACGACCGCGTATACTTACGTGAGTGTGTTTGGTCGCAACAAGTTTTTGGCGCCGTTGCCGGGGACTTAGAAATTAACTATTTTTCTACATTAGGCTTTTACTTTTATCTTTACAAGTTTTTTTTCCTTCTCTTTTTGTAAATATTTTATTTTTATAACTATTTGATTTTTCTCTTAGTGTGTTTCTAGTTCTTTCACCATGACATCTGGGGATGAAATATATAGAGGTAAGGTTATTGATGAAGACTCTTGGTTGACGGAAGACTTATATGGCCCGTCATTTTGGGCTTGTCATGACCTGAACTCTTGGAAAGCTGAATTTGAATATGGGAGTAAGGGTTGGTATTGGGACGAATATTCTCGATTAAGGGAATATGCGGAACGACGTTGTCTTCTGACAACGTTGGTGAATGATTGGTCTAAGGAGAGAGATGATCTTGCACATAAAATTGATAATATTGGCTTGGCTGTGCATAACTTGGATGAAAATTTGAATAAAAAGGTTGATGCGTGTAATGGCCAACAATTTAATGATGAGTTGTGTGAAGCTGAAAAAAATCTTCTAGACCAAATTGAGGAGCTAAAACGAGAATATCAATCATTAGACCATATTTTTCTTGAGGATGCCAATGTTGAGAAGAATGCTCTAGAGTCATATGAGGGAATAGATAACATTACTTTGGGAGACTTGAGTGTGTGTATATATGGGGATGTAAATAGTAATACAATTCTAGAGTTAGGGCGTATTGGTCCTCATTCCAATCATTTTTCCACATTGTGTTTAGATAGTAAGATAATAATCAAGACATCTGAGCCTATGGGGGAGTCAAAGAGTGAGGATGAGAGTGCTTGTATTCTTGAATTTGTCATGCCAAAAAGCAAAAAATACATTCCTCATCTAAAGGCCGAGAAGTATAGAGTGAAAAATTTATTACTTGGCCTGGTTATCTTTGTAGCCCCACCACTGGAGCATAGCCGCAAACTGGATGCCATGTTAGGGGCTCAATTCATAAGTTCGAGGTAGAGGCAAAAAGTGGTTCATGTCGTGCCGCTACGTTAAATCAGGCGCTTGTTGGGAGGCAACCCAGCTTTACTGCTTTCTTTTATTTTTGTTTACATTTTATTTTATTTTATTTTGATTATTTTGTAGTATTTATTTTTGTTTTGTAAGATTATGAGCATAGGAAGCAAAGCCATTAGAAGAGTGCAAAAGCGAGCTAGATGGTGAGGACTAAGTGTGGGGTGCCCACACAAAGGACGATGCCTGGGGAAAATCTGAGTACCTCGTGAGCCGCTATTGCTTCGGCCTTTGGCCTACCAGGGAGTCTCGTTTACCCTCTTATTATTTATAATGTGCATTGAGGACATTGCAAAATTTTAAGTGTGGGGTGAGGAGATCGTTTGGATGAGTTTCTGTGCTATTTTAGCTTAGTTGTAGTACTCATTCTTAAGTGTAGTAGCTTTTGTGAAAAAAAAAAGAAAAAAGAAATTAAAAAAAAAAACAAAAAAGTAGAAAAATTGGACTTTTCCCGACGATTGATCTCCTAGACAGTTTTCTTGAGGGATTAAAGTCTAAACAAAAATTCAAAATATGTCTTTTAGCTTTCTTTAGGTAGTAATAATCCCCTGTGGTTTTTCTTTGTGCCTCGGTTCTTTTCCATGGGATGTAGTTTGAACCGGGTAGCTTTTTTCTTTCCGAGTAGATTAGGAATTTAGGGAATAAAAGGAGCAAGAATGATGAACCTAGGCGCCCTTGACTTGTTTGATAGTAACATATTTATGCTTTCGCATGTGTAGTATCTTCTGTATGATTTGAATTTATTGATGATGCCTTGTTAAATTGGATAGCATGTTTTGTGGCGCCTATGTCTCGTTTACATGACTTATGTTCACCTTGTGTTTAATACTTAATATCTCGTGGCTCCGTGAATACTTGCATTGCTTGAGAGTCGGAATGTGATCGTCCTTAGTGAGTCATGTGCCATGTGTGGTGAGGTTTTTTGTGTTGTCCATGTATTGTACTTGTGTCTAGAACTTGCCCGGTATGTGAGTTGAAGCGAAATTTTAGGTGATGCTCGGTTTGAAAAATGATTTTAGGATTTCGTTGATCTTTTTGAGCTTATTGCTTATCACAAATAAAATCTATCCCTAGTTAACCCTTTTGAGCCTGTAGACCTTTTATTTGGTACCCACATTACAAGCCTATACCCTTTTTATTCTTAATTGACATTGTTTTGATCCTTTTACCTCTTAAAGCACTTTAATTGTTAGATGAGCGCTAAAAGAAGTAAGAAGGGACTAAGTGTGGGGTGACTTTTGAGTGGAACCAATGAAAGAAAGAAGGGTGCACTTATTTTGTAAAATAATACACCACTAGCGGAAATTGAAAGAAAAAAAAGAGAAAAATCTGGAAAAAAAGAAGGAAAAATAGAAATGAATAAATTGTTATCTTGTTCTTGCTAGTGGGTATGAACTAAAGTAGTGCTTAAAGAAAAAGGGACTGTTTTGGGGGTGATATTGTTTGTGAAATTGAAGTGGGGTTGAAGAAAAAAAATGCTTAAAGTAATTTTGTGATGTATTAAAGTGCTTAGGAGGGTGAGTCACTATTCCTTAAATATATCCTACCCGTCCCTTAGCCCACATTACAACCATGAAAAAGTCCTAATTGATTTTAGATCGAGCGAGCTTTCATTAGTAGAGATTTACATTAAGGGCAAGCCTATGGTACCAATTGCATGCATGTGACTTATTTGTGAGAGTGAGCGATTTTCTTTGATATATGTGAGTCATTAAAATATATTTGATCATGAGATTCGAATGTGTGGATTGAACTCGCTCTCTTGTTCTTGTTGTGAGGGCACATGGTTTCACGAGGGATAGGTAACGTTATTAGACTTCTCTATGATGTTGGGTGTTCAAGCCATGAGTGCATAGTGACATTGAGTCGGTTTTTGAGGTTAGGATTGTTGTGAGCATGTTGTCTTTGTTCGAATATTTTTAAAGAATGGCATAAGTAAAGGGAAGTGTATGTGATGCATATTCTAGAGCCTAATTGTTGCAAATAACCATGGTCATAGGTGCAGTGTGCTTTGAATGATAAGAGCTTAATTTTGTTTCGTCTACTATATGATGGTTTGTTCGAGGACGAACAAAGGTTTAAGTGTGGGGTAGTGATGTTTGGCATATTTCGATATGTGTTGATGTTACTTTACCCATATTTTAACCGCTTTTTGATGCTATTTGATCTTTAAAATGCCCAATATGGTTTAATTATTGGTTTTATGACTAATTGAGTTGTGTGTGGTGAATTAGGGTGTTTGGAGTGCAAAAATATGAAGAAAAGGTGCTCTAGCTAGAGGAAGAGAGATTGGATGCGTCGCATCCAATCTAGAAAAAGATCAGTTCGCGCACCCTTAGCAGTGAAGTCAGCCCATAGCATCCGCCATAGCATCCGCACCTGGGCAAAGCTGAGATGGAGGAACTAGGGGTGGATGCGTCGCATCCACCCTCGCATGCAAAGCTGAGAAATAGAGGACAAGGTGGATGCGTCGCATCCACCTTCGCAGGCAAAATTGAAATGGAGGACGAGGTGGATGCGTCGCATCCACCTTAGCATCAATCCCTGAAGCTGATTTGGATTAGAAATAGGAGAACTTTGGCCCACGACTTTGGTACGCAATATATAAGCCAAAAATGCCTCTTTTAGGTTATCTAACATATTGGGAAGAGGGAAAAAGCCACGAAAAAGCTGTGGAGGCCGGAATTCATCTAGTTTCATCTTTCTCCCACCAAACTTAGTAATTTTTATGTTTCTTTGTATGATTTATTGTTTGGCTACCATGTCTATATGGAGCTAAACTTCACATTCTAGGGTTGTGGTTCTTTCACGACTATTGTTATTCGGATATTGATTTTGACTTCTTGATTTATCATATTAGTTTATTTATTCAATCTTGCGCTTAATTATTTAATTGCTTGATCACCAATTGAATATTATCTACGAATCTAGAAATGAACTCGAAAGTGGGAATTCTATATTGCATATAGGATTGAGTAGGGCAAGTTCTTAACTCGGGCATCGGGGAACGGATTCGTGGTTAGGATAGACATATACCTAATTGCCTTGCTTGGTTGATTTACGGGAATTATACATGCGTTCTTGTTGATTCTAACTCCATAGACATATAGGCGTTAGGTTAGCTTGAATAGGCGAGTAAGAACTCGACAGATTCTTATGAGCAATATTAACCCTGTCAACCAATAAGCTAGATAAATTAGTCGGTCAATTCAATTGAAGAATACAATAGGATTGTTAGATAGCCCATAACCCTAGATCGTTTTCATTACATTGATATCATTAAAATCTGCTCTTTCTCTGTTCAAAGTTTATTATTTATATTTTTCTTATTTAATTAGTTTAGAATAAAATATTTTTAGATTTAATTCTTGTTTAGATAATTGGGATAGTCTAATTTAGTTAATAGTTAATCATAAGTCCTCGTGGGTTCGACATCCGACTTTTAGTCACTTTATTACTTGACGACCGCGTATACTTACGTGAGTGTGTTTGGTCGCAACAAGTTTTTGGCGCCGTTGCCGGGGACTTAGAAATTAACTATTTTTCTACATTAGGCTTTTACTTTTATCTTTACAAGTTTTTTTTCCTTCTCTTTTTGTAAATATTTTATTTTTATAACTATTTGATTTTTCTCTTAGTGTGTTTCTAGTTCTTTCACCATGACATCTGGGGATGAAATATATAGAGGTAAGGTTATTGATGAAGACTCTTGGTTGACGGAAGACTTATATGGCCCGTCATTTTGGGCTTGTCATGACCTGAACTCTTGGAAAGCTGAATTTGAATATGGGAGTAAGGGTTGGTATTGGGACAAATATTCTCCATTAAGGGAATATGCGGAACGACGTTGTCTTCTGACAATGTTGGTGAATGATTGGTCTAAGGAGAGAGATGATCTTGCACATAAAATTGATAATTTTGGCTTGGCTGTGCATAACTTGGATGAAAATTTGAATGAAAAGGTTGATGCGTGTAATGGCCAACAATTTAATGATGAGTTGTGTGAAGCTGAAAAAAATCTTCTAGACCAAATTGAGGAGCTAAAACGAGAATATCAATCATTAGACCATATTTTTCTTGAGGATGCCAATGTTGAGAAGAATGCTCTAGAGTCATATGAGGGAATAGATAACATTACTTTGGGAGACTTGAGTGTGTGTATATATGGGGATGTAAATAGTAATACAATTCTAGAGTTAGGGCGTATTGGTCCTCATTCCAATCATTTTTCCACATTGTGTTTGGATAGTAAGATAGTAATCAAGACATCTGAGCCTATGGGGGAGTCAAAGAGTGAGGATGAGAGTGCTTGTATTCTTGAATTTGTCATGCCAAAAAGCAAAAAATACATTCCTCATCTAAAGGCCGAGAAGTATAGAGTGAAAAATTTATTACTTGGCCTGGTTATCTTTGTAGCCCCACCACTGGAGCATAGCCGGAAACTGGATGCCATGTTAGGGGCTCAATTCATAAGTTCGAGGTGGAGGCAAAAAGTGGTTCATGTCGTGCCGCTACGTTAAATCAGGCACTTGTTGGGAGGCAACCCAGCTTTACTGCTTTCTTTTATTTTTGTTTACATTTTATTTTATTTTATTTTGATTATTTTGTAGTATTTATTTTTGTTTTGTAGGATTATGAGCATAGGAAGCAAAGCCATTAGAAGAGTGCAAAAGCGAGCTAGATGGTGAGGACTAAGTGTGGGGTGCCCACACAAAGGACGATGCCTGGGGAAAATCTGAGTACCTCGTGAGCCGCTATTGCTTCGGCCTTTGGCCTACCAGGGAGTCTCGTCTACCCTCTTATTATTTATAATGTGCATTGAGGACATTGCAAAATTTTAAGTGTGGGGTGAGGAGATCGTTTGGATGAGTTTCTGTGCTATTTTAGCTTAGTTGTAGTACTCATTCTTAAGTGTAGTAGCTTTTGTGAAAAAAAAAAGAAAAAAAGAAATTAAAAAAAAAAACAAAAAAGTAGAAAAATTGGACTTTTCCCGACGATTGATCTCCTAGACAGTTTTCTTGAGGGATTAAAGTCTAAACAAAAATTCAAAATATGTCTTTTAGCTTTCTTTAGGTAGTAATAATCCCCTGTGGTTTTTCTTTGTGCCTCGGTTATTTTCCATGGGATGTAGTTTGAACCGGGTAGCTTTTTTTCTTTCCGAGTAGATTAGGAATTTAGGGAATAAAAGGAGCAAGAATGATGAACCTAGGCGCCCTTGACTTGTTTGATAGTAACATATTTATGCTTTCGCATGTGTAGTATCTTCTGTATGATTTGAATTTATTGATGATGCCTTGTTAAATTGGATAGTATGTTTTGAGGCGCCTATGTCTCGTTTACATGACTTATGTTCATCTTGTGTTTAATACTTAATATCTCGTGGCTCCGTGAATACTTGCATTGCTTGAGAGTCGGAATGTGATCGTCCTTAGTGAGTCATGTGCCATGTGTGGTGAGGTTTTTTGTGTTGTCCATGTATTGTACTTGTGTCTAGAACTTGCCCGGTATGTGAGTTGAAGCGAAATTTTAGGTGATGCTCGGTTTGAAAAATGATTTTAGGATTTCGTTGATCTTTTTGAGCTTATTGCTTATCACAAATAAAATCTATCCCTAGTTAACCCTTTTGAGCCTGTAGACCTTTTATTTGGTACCCACATTACAAGCCTATACCCTTTTTATTCTTAATTGACATTGTTTTGATCCTTTTACCTCTTAAAGCACTTTAATTGTTAGATGAGCGCTAAAAGAAGTAAGAAGGGACTAAGTGTGGGGTGACTTTTGAGTGGAACCAATGAAAGAAAGAAGGGTGCACTTATTTTGTAAAATAATACACCACTAGCGGAAATTAAAAGAAAAAAAAAAGAGAAAAATCTGGAAAAAAAGAAGGAAAAATAGAAATGAATAAATTGTTATCTTGTTCTTGCTAGTGGGTATGAACTAAAGTAGTGCTTAAAGAAAAAGGGACTGTTTTGGGGGTGATATTGTTTGTGAAATTGAAGTGGGGTTGAAGAAAAAAAATGCTTAAAGTAATTTTGTGATGTATTAAAGTGCTTAGGAGGGTGAGTCACTATTCCTTAAATATATCCTACCCGTCCCTTAGCCCACATTACAACCATGAAAAAGTCCTAATTGATTTTAGATCGAGCGAGCTTTCATTAGTAGAGATTTACATTAAGGGCAAGCCTATGGGACCAATTGCATGCATGTGACTTATTTGTGAGAGTGAGCGATTTTCTTTGATATATGTGAGTCATTAAAATATATTTGATCATGAGATTCGAATGTGTGGATTGAACTCGCTCTCTTGTTCTTGTTGTGAGGGCACATGGTTTCACGAGGGATAGGTAATGTTATTAGACTTCTCTATGATGTTGGGTGTTCAAGCCATGAGTGCATAGTGACATTGAGTCGGTTTTTGAGGTTAGGATTGTTGTGAGCATGTTGTCTTTGTTCGAATATTTTTAAAGAATGGCATAAGTAAAGGGAAGTGTATGTGATGCATATTCTAGAGCCTAATTGTTGCAAATAACCATGGTCATAGGTGCAGTGTGCTTTGAATGATAAGAGCTTAATTTTGTTTCGTCTACTATATGATGGTTTGTTCGAGGACGAACAAAGGTTTAAGTGTGGGGTAGTGATGTTTGGCATATTTCGATATGTGTTGATGTTACTTTACCCATATTTTAACCGCTTTTTGATGCTATTTGATCTTTAAAATGCCCAATATGGTTTAATTATTGGTTTTATGACTAATTGAGTTGTGTGTGGTGAATTAGGGTGTTTGGAGTGCAAAAATATGAAGAAAAGGTGCTCTAGCTAGAGGAAGAGAGATTGGATGCGTCGCATCCAATCTAGAAAAAGATCAGTTCGCGCACCCTTAGCAGTGAAGTCAGCCCATAGCATCCGCCATAGCATCCGCACCTGGGCAAAGCTGAGATGGAGGAACTAGGGGTGGATGCGTCGCATCCACCCTCGCATGCAAAGCTGAGAAATAGAGGACAAGGTGGATGCGTCGCATCCACCTTCGCAGGCAAAATTGAAATGGAGGACGAGGTGGATGCGTCGCATCCACCTTAGCATCAATCCCTGAAGCTGATTTGGATTAGAAATAGGAGAACTTTGGCCCACGACTTTGGTACGCAATATATAAGCCAAAAACGCCTCTTTTAGGTTATCTAACATATTGGGAAGAGGGAAAAAGCCACTAAAAAGCTGTGGAGGCCGGAATTCATCTAGTTTCATCTTTCTCCCACCAAACTTAGTAATTTTTATGTTTCTTTGTATGATTTATTGTTTGGCTACCATGTCTATATGGAGCTAAACTTCACATTCTAGGGTTGTGGTTCTTTCATGACTATTGTTATTCGGATATTGATTTTGACTTCTTGATTTATCATATTAGTTTATTTATTCAATCTTGCGCTTAATTATTTAATTGCTTGATCACCAATTGAATATTATCTACGAATCTAGAATTGAACTCGAAAGTGGAAATTCTATATTGCATATAGGATTGAGTAGGGCAAGTTCTTGAACTCGGGCATCGGGGAACGGATTCGTGGTTAGGATAGACATATACCTAATTGCCTTGCTTGGTTGATTTACGGGAATTATACATGCGTTCTTGTTGATTCTAACTCCATAGACATATAGGCGTTAGGTTAGCTTGAATAGGCGAGTAAGAACTCGACAGATTCTTATGAGCAATATTAACCCTGTCAACCAATAAGCTAGATAAATTAGTCGGTCAATTCAATTGAAGAATACAATAGGATTGTTAGATAGCCCATAACCCTAGATCGTTTTCATTACATTGATATCATTAAAATCTGCTCTTTCTCTGTTCAAAGTTTATTATTTATATTTTTCTTATTTAATTAGTTTAGAATAAAATATTTTTAGATTTAATTCTTGTTTAGATAATTGGGATAGTCTAATTTAGTTAATAGTTAATCATAAGTCCTTGTGGGTTCGACATCCGACTTTTAGTCACTTTATTACTTGACGACCGTGTATACTTGCGTGAGTGTGTTTGGTCGCAACACATGAACAGAAGATATAATAATAATTCACATGGGGAATCAAGAATATAGGCACCCCTAGTACTTCTATGAATATAGTCATTTATGAAAGCTGTGCATTTGCTCGTTTCGTTTATATCGTATGAATCATCCCAAAAGAAAGAAGGGATAGCCTTAACATACCTGAACCGATTCTCTTAACAATCCCTCTAATACATGCCAATCGTGAAGAAACACGTAACGGCGGATCATAGTAGTAAAAAATCCGTAGGATATTCTTGAGAAAGATTGTACCGTGCTCTCTTAAAATTGAATCTCACGCTGCTGTAGCGTTATGAAATTTCATATGAATTCAGTTGGGAATTCACCCGTTACTTAGCACATACAACCCCCTTAAAGATGTAGGAAGATGTCTTAAAATTTTAAGTTGTAGGCCCCACTTTTTTGATGATTTAGCCACATAATCCTCTAAGTGTGCCACCTTAGCCACATAAATACAACTATAAGGAGATGAATAAGCATAATACATTACTAAAAAAGGTAAGCATCGCTAAGGTGCAATAAGCAAATCAACATTTCAAGAGCCATCTTGCTTATATATCCTTACAAGGCCTAAATAGGACCACAACATGCGTGTGAATAATCAAGTAATCTCACAACCCATCATGGCACAAGACAGTGGCACATGAAATAGATCAGGGTGTAAATAATATCGGTTACACCCGATGATGCATCATTGCAAAAGTTGCGCTGAGTAAGAAAATCCACTACAGTGTAGAATACACCTTCTCATCAGGCCTACCAATAGGCTCCCAAGACGATTCACATCATCCCAAATAGATAAATAAACTTCTAAAGGTCCACAGTGACCTACCCATAACACATACAATAAATTGTCTAGTCTTCAACACACTTTCACAATCCACAGCCTAAGGAATAGTCTACCTCTGAGAACATCCAGTCTCCAAACCCCAAGAATACAGGAATCTCCATACCTAATCTCTAACTCTCCCACTTAAATGACTACACATCACACATACACAATCCTTTCATGCAAAATACTTCCATAAATCTTCTGATCACGTAGAAAAACCTGAACATCGACAGCCACCAACCATGCGATTTCTATAATGCTAGTCAAGCATCCGCAATTCAATACACAATGTGTCTTTTACAACACACACCTTCTTCGGTAATACAAGACAGTGCTAGCATACACTTAAGCTTCTGAAATCCCTCAAGTTGTTTAGAACTCATGAATTTCCTTTCAAAACTGAGCCGCAACCTTGTCCATTCAATCACAATACCTCACGTGTCCATGCACATCTATCATGCCACAATATGAAAATACGATAATCTCATCATCAACTCTGAATTCCAAGTAGGATATATATTTCACCAACCAAAAACCATCTGATTCACTCAATCCAGGAGAACATCACAATACACAACAAATTTTCTCGACCCGTAGAAGACATCAACCTCATGTCGTGGTCAAAACCATCACAAACTCTTTGAAGCCTATTACCAACAGCCATCACGAACTGAATCCATCTAAATCAACCAAGTTATGCAGACTGCCAAACCCAGAAGTAACTCAAATCAAAATGTTTGCCATGAAGAGACCTACTACAAATTCAAAGCTATTTCATATATCTCTCTAATAATGCCATTTAGAATCAATAATGATATAGAAATACTGCAAGTCTCAACACCATCCAAGGAAAATCTCAAATCCTTAGCCACATTTTGCAAATCCTTAATTACCACTTTGAAACTTAAACCCACTAAAACCTCTCTAGAGAGTCATCCACTTGCTCAACCTCTGAATACATAGCCAAACATGCCAAATCACTAATGCTCAGTTGGCACATGGATACCCCAGAAAAAGCAACTTCACCCTTAGGAAACTGAGTAAATCCTTTCCTTTGCACAACTCATCCTTAGCGAATATAAAACCTGAGTCATTCCACAACCTTCATATATAAATAAAGTATATTACATCAATGCATCCAACAAATTCCTTGCCGACCCCGTTCTCAAACCATACCCATTCCACAAGCGTATCCTAGTCTAGGAACTATAAAAACACATGCCCATTGTCACGACCCAAACCGATGGGTCGCGACGGGCACCCGGTACCTTACTCAACCGAGTACCAACATAACGCATCTTTTGTATCATTCTATCATAGGTAAATGAAACAGAGTAAAGCATAAGGGAATACAAACTTATACATATGACATACTGGCCTATAAGACCAAAATGATCACTCGTACACTGAACATAGGTCGACAAGGCCGTACAATCTTTCACGTAAATGACATATGTCTACAAGACTCTAAGAGTACATAAATGTCATAAAGGTCAGGACAGGGCCCTGCCATACTAATCAATACATGTCCTAATCATACGGACCACATAAGCAACTCCGGAGCAAATGGAACGCACCTTCCACTGAGTTGATAGCCTACATGGAGGACTCTCAACATGTCTATTGGGACCTGCGTGCATGAAACACAGCATCCCCAGGCAAAAGGGACGTCAATACAAATAATGTACCGAGTATGTAAGGAATAAAATTTAGTAAATAATAGACATGAGAGAAACATGGAGTAAAAGACTCAACATGTACGTCTGCATAGCTCTGTGAATCATTTCAGTTTTATAATGTCATGCATATGCGTATAAATGTCATACCATGCATAGGTATATGCGTTCATAGCATCATCAAGCCTCTGAGGGCATCCCATCATATCATCTCGGCCACTGTGGGCAAAATTACCAATGTATACCAGCTGATCAGGTGGTGGTGCGTATATAATGTCGTAACCTTTCCCATATTCCATATACATATATATATGTGTATATAACGCCATCTGGTCATGGGTCAATGTGCATGTATGAATGAATGAAATGGATAAGAAGTACGTCAATAAAATCTCTCGGAACATCATAAAACCATTATGCCTTTGATTAATATCATGAAATAAACTTCAATCAACTTACGTATTTTCTGA
Source organism: Nicotiana tabacum (assembly GCF_000715075.1). Classification (NCBI taxonomy): domain Eukaryota; kingdom Viridiplantae; phylum Streptophyta; class Magnoliopsida; order Solanales; family Solanaceae; genus Nicotiana; species Nicotiana tabacum. Next base: position 55,876,483 of record NC_134091.1, read on the forward strand.
GACCCATGAACAGATGATAGAATAATATGACACATGGGGAATTAAGAACATAGTCATCTCTAGTATTTCTATGAATAGAGTCATTTATGAAAGTTGTATATTTGCTCGTTTCGTTTGTATCGTATGGATCATGCCAAAAGAAAGAAGGGATATCCTTCATATACCTGAGCCGATTCTCTTGACAATCCCTCTAACACCCGTTAAACGCGATAAAACATGTAATGACGGATTGAAGTAGGAAAAAATCCGTACACTATTCTTGAGAAAGATTGTACCGTGCTCTCTTAGAATTGCTTCTCACGCTGCTATTACATAATCTTGTATGAATTTTGCTAAGCAAATCACGTTGCCATTCAACTCCATATGATATCTCTCTTTGTGAATTTGATCATAATCTTGCATGACCTTTGTTGAAGCTTCATCCGTACATTTGTAGTTATAAGAATTCCATTTCGTGAATTAAAGAGTTCTTTTAACCTTTGGGAGTGGGCCCCACATTAGGGCCTAATTATGCCATCTATCCTTTAGCCAAAATAGTCACTATTTTCCTAAGGCAAAAGCTGCCACGTGAGGTTCTTTTAATTTATCCAAAGATTATCATTAATTATCCACTAATCTCTTGATTAACTTGTTAATCTCCCACTCACCAATAATTAACCAATTACTCACATAATTAAAAATTATCTCAAATTACTTAAAATACTATTCACTTTTAACACACTTTATACATCTTACTATCATGGTCATGTGGTACCGTGAATGGCACTAGTCCATAATTACGGGGTATTATAGCTTGGACCGTATTTTATCTCAAAATATCAAACTTCGACGAAACTCATTTCTCCGATTCGCTTACCCTCTCACCTTCACGAATTTACTTATCTCTTGTTTGAAATAGCATAATGCTTATAACCTCAAAATAATCTCATTCCCGATCTTACGTCGATTAACTTATAACGAAACTTTAACGTACGAAAATGCGGGATGTAACATCTCATTTTCGAGCTTATATCAATTTACTCATGTCATATTTTCACGTACAAAAACATGGGGTTTAACATCATTCCCCCCCTTTGGAACATTCATCCTCGAATGTTGACTGATGCACTTATCATACTTTGTAACTTTTATCCATCCATTGTTGATTCACCTCAATATTGATCTATAATCTACCATTGATAACTTGACCTTTTATGTAATCACTAGGGCTCACATTGCATTGTGGAACATTTGAAGTGATTTTCCTTATCCACCTGGGGGTGTGTAAGGCCCCGTAAAATTTTTCAAAAGAAATAAATAATGTTTCGTGGTGCCAAATTGGTTTTACGTGTTGTGTATTCTGACTTTTTGGGTTGAACAATGCACTGGAAAGTTAAAAAAAAAATTGGCAGAAAAATGCATATCTGCGGTCCATTATGCGACCGCAGAATCACTCTGGGGACCGCATAATAGTCGCAGAGTGAGGCAGGTGAGGGTCAGTCTGGAAGCAATTATGCGGTCGACTATGCCACCGCATAACATTTCTATGGTGCATTATGCGACCGCAGAACAGTTATGCGGGCCGCATACTGACCACAGATACAGACAGATTTTTGGTCATTTTGGTCAGCAATTATGTGACCGATATGCGGTCCGCATATTGATTATGCGATCGCAGAACTTGTTCCGGAGCTTCATTTTAGGGATTTTTAAACCCGACCCTATTCCGTTAAAACACACCCCATGGACCATTTTGATCATATTTTTTGATATTTATAGAGTTAGAGATAGGGTCCTAGTGGGAGAAATGATCTTCATCACATTGTTCTTCAATTCTCACTTAAAATCTTGAAGATTATCAAGAGAGGCCCCTAGGTCTTCTTCCTAAGAGGTAAAATTCTATCACCCAAACTCTTAATTTCAAAATGTAACTATAATGAGCCATTAGTAAGGTAATTTATGGTGATGGGAGTGCTTACCTTACATGCATGTATCCTTTTAGTATGTGAGAATATTGTGAGCTAAAAATGATAGAGAATGGGTTGGGAAAAGATGGAATCTTCCACAAAGAGGGGTTTAAGCTGCCTCAACGGGCTGACCTCTCCATTGCACTCGGACTGAAGGATAACTCTTCGACCTCAACTTATGAACTTGCCGGGCTAGAATGGGCATCGACTCCTCCTCATAAGTCAAATCTCTCTCCAACTGGACAGAGCTGAAATCTAGCACATGGAACGGATCACCGTGATACTTCCGGAGCATGGACACATGGAACACTGGATGAACTGTTGATAACCCCAGTGGCAACGCAATCCTGTAAGCCACCTCTCCTACTCTCTCCAGAATCTCAAAAGGTCCGATGTACCTAGGGATCAACTTGCCCTTCTTCCCAAACCTCATCACACCCTTCATGGGTGACACCGGGAGCAGCACCCTCTCTCCGACCATGAATGCAACATCACAAATTCTACGGTCGGCATAACTCTTCTGCCTGGACTGAGCTGTGCGAAGTCATCCTGAATGATCTTAACCTTATCCAAGGCATCATGTACTAAATATGTACCCAGCAACCGAGCCTCCCCCTGATCAAACCACCCAATCGGCGATCGACACTATCTAGTATATAATGCCTCATAGGGAGCCATCTGGATGCTCGGCTGATAGGTGTTGTTGTAGGCAAACTCTGCAAGGGCCAAGAACTGATCCCACGATCCTCCGAAGTCTATAACACATGCGCGGAGCATATCCTCCAAGATCTGAATAGTGCGCTCGAACTGTCCGTCCGTCTGAGGATGAAATGATGTGCTCAACTCAACCCGCGTATCCAACTCACGTTGTACTGCCCTCCAGAAGTGCAAGGTGAACTGCATACCTCAATTAGAAATGATAGACACGGGCACACCGTGAAGACGGACGATCTCACAGATGTAAATCTCTGCCAACCTCTTCGAAGAATAGGTAACTGCCATAGGAATGAAATGCGTTGTCTTAGTCAGCCTGTCCACAATGACCCACACGACATCGAACTTCCTCTGAGTCCATGGGAGTCCAACAATAAAATCCATAGTGATACGCTCCCACTTCCACTCAAGAATCTCTATCTACTGAAGCAAACCACCAGGTCTCTGATGCTCATACTTTACTTGCTGACAATTTAGACACCAAGCTACATAAGTAACTATATCCTTCTTCATCCTCCACCAATAATGTTGCCGCAAGTCCTGATACATCTTGGCGGCCCCCAGATGAATAGAATACCGGGAATTGTGAGCCTCCTCAATAATAAACTCACGAAGTCCATCCACATTAGGCACACAAACATGACCCTGCATCCTCAAAACTCTGTCATCTCCGACAGTAACCTGCTTGGCACCACCGTGCCGCACTGTGTCCCTAAGGACTAACAAATGAGGGTCGTCATACTGTCGATCTCTGATACGCTCAAAACAATACGACTGAGTGACTGTACAAGCTAGAACACGGCTGGGCTCTGAAATATCCAACCTCACAAGCTGGTTGGCTAAAGTCCGAACATCTAAGGCAAGCGGCCACTCACCGACTGGCATGAACGCAAGGCTACCCATACTCGCTGCATTTCTACTCAATGCGTCAGCCACTACATTGGCCTTCCCGGGGTGGTATAAAATAGTGATATCATAGTCTTTTAATAGCTCCAACCACCTCATCTACCTCAGATTGAGATCCTTTTTCTTGAGCAAATACTGAAGGCTCCGATGATCTGTGAAAACCTCACACGACACACCGTAAAGATAGTGCCTCCAAATCATCAGCGCATGAACAATGGATGCCAACGCTAAGTCATCGACCGGGTAATTCTTCTCATGAACCTTCAACTACCGCGACGCATATGCCATCACCCTGCCCTCCTGCATCAATACCGCACCGAGCCCTACACAGGACGTATCAATATACTGTATAAGATCCTGAATCTGTGGGCAACACCAACACTGATGTTGTAGTTAAAGTAGTCTTGAGCATCTGAAAGCTCGCCTTACACTCGTCTGACCATCTGAACGGGGCACCCTTCTGGGTTAACCTGGTCAACGGGGCTGTTATAGATGAAAAGCCCTCCACAAATCGATGGTAATAGCCTGCCAAACCCAAGAAACTCCCGATCTCCGTAGTTGAAGTGGGTCTAAGCCAGTTATGAACTGCCTCAATCTTCGTAGGATCTACCGGAATGCCCCTGCTGATACAACGTGCCCCAAGAAAGCGATTGAATCCAACCAAAACTCACGCTTTGAAAATATATCATACAACTGGCTGACTCTCAGAGTCTGAAGTACAATCCTAAGATGTTGTCCGTGCTCCTCTCGACTATAGGAGTAGATCAAGATATCATCAATAAACACGATCTCAAAGGAGTCCAAATAAGGCTTGAACACTCGGTTCATCAAATCCATGAATGTTGCTGGGGTATTTGTCAACCCAAAGGACATCACCAGAAATTCATAATGCTCGTAACGAGTCCGAAAAGTTGTCTTAGGGACATCGGATGCCCTAATCCTCAACTGATGTGTCACGACCTAAACCGATGGGCCGCGACGGGAACCCAGTACCTTACTCAACCGAGTACCAACATAACGTATCTTTCTTATTACTTTATCATAAACACGTGACATACGGGCCTAATATGCCAACATGATCATTTATAACTTAAAACATAGGCCGACAAGGCCGTACAATCTTTCAAGTAGACGACATATGTCTACAAGCCTCTAAGAGTACATAATTATCATAAAGGTCGGGACAGAGCCCCGCCATACCAAACCATACACATCTAAATCATACTGACCAAACAAGCAACTCCGGAGCAAATGGAGTGCACCAATATCTTCTGTTGAGCTGATCGCCTACTTGGAGGACTCTTGCTCTGTCTATCGAGACCTCCGGGCATGAAACGCAGTGTCCCCAAGAAAAAGGGACGTCAGTACAAATAATATACCGAGTATGTAAGGAATAAAAATCAGTAAATAATAGGCATGAGAGAAACATGGAGTAAAAGACTCGACATGTACGTCTGCATAGCTCTGTGAATCATTTCATTTTTATAATGTCATGCATATGCGTATAAATATCATACCATGCATAGGTATATGTGTTCATAACATCATCAAGCCTCTGAGGACATCCCATCATATCATTTCGGCCACTGTGGGCAAATCATCAATGTATACCAGCTAATCAGGTGGTGGTGCGTATATAACGTCGTAACCTTTTCCCATATATATATAATATACATATACACGCGTATATAATGCCATCTGGTCATGGGTTAATGTATATGTATAAATACATGAAATGCATAAGAAATACGTTAATAATATTTTCTCAGAATGTCATAAAAATAATATGCCTTAAGAAATACGTTAATAAGATTTTCTAGAAATGTCATACAAATAATATGCATGTCGGATAAATTTTATCAAATACGTATTTTTTTGAGACCCATGAACAGAAGATATAATAATAATTCACATGGGGAATCAAGAATATAGACACCCCTATTATTTCTGTGAATAGAGTCGTTTATGGAAACTGTGCGTTTGCTCATTTCTTTCAGTATCATTTGGGTCATGACAAAAAGAAAGAAGGGATAGCCTTAACATACCTGGAGTATGGAAAAATCCGTGTGATATTCTTGAGAAGGATTACATCGTAATCCCTTAAAATCGAAAAATCCTGTTGCTATTATAATATGGAGTGACTATCGTCCTTGGCTTTGTATTTTGTATAATTCATTTGTCGAATGAACTTTGGTATTCCTTCAAGATAAGAGTTATTTGCATTTTCATAACCCACTTACGAAATGCGTTCTTGATATTCATTCAAGATAAAAGTTCTTTGCATTTGGCATTTTGTATCACTCACTTTCCAAATGAATTTTGTATTAAGAAAATCACATTACTACTATTCATATTCAAATGCTTGGATGAATTTGCTGAAGCAATGTTTCAAATGCTTGGATGAATTTGCTGAAGCAATTTACATTGCTTATGGAGATTAGACATGTCTCCCTTGGGAACCTTTTTTGAGATATCACGTTACTACCACCTAGGTAATGACTAAGCCCCAATATTCTCTTAGTATGCCATCTTGCAATGTGACATATGAGTCACTTAATTGATCTTTATATGGCTGCCACGTTAGGGGGGTCAAATCTTATCCAATAATTATCCACTCAAATTTTTAATTAATTTATTAATCCCCCATTAACCAATAATTACCCACATAATTAAGAATTATCTCAAATTATTTAAAATACTACTCACTTTTAACACACCTTATACACCTTACTATCATGGCCATGTGGTACCTTGTATGGTACTAGTTCATAAATACCAGGCATTTTAGCTCGGGCTGTATTTTATCCCAAAATGTCAAACTTCGACGAAATTCATTTTTCTTTGATCTGCGTACTTTCTCACCTTCACGAATTTATTCATTACTTGTTTGAAATAGCATAGAATGCTTATAATCATAAAATAATCTAATTTCCGAACTTACGTCGATTAACTTACGACGAAACTTTAACGTATGAAAAATGCGGGATGTAACATCTCATTTTCGAGCTTTCATCAATTTACTTATGACGTACTTTCACGTACGAAAATATGGGGTGTAACATAATTCCCCAGATATCAACAAGCAGCACAAAACACATAATAATAATAATAATAATAATAATAATAATAATAATAATAATAATAATAATAATAATAATAATAATAATAATAATAATAATAATAATAACAGAAAAAGACAAGAATGAAAATAAATGTAACGACCCGACCAGTCGTTTTGAGCATTTACGCTCCTTTCAACTATTTGAAGTCTTGAATAATATCCTACGAAGTATTATGACTTGTGTGAATTGTCGGTTTTGGTTTTAAGGTATTTCAGAGTTAGCTTGGAAGAATGAATTTCATGTTAGAAGCTTAAGTTGAAATAGTTAATCGGATGTTGACTTATGTGTAAATAACCCCGAAATAGAGTTTTGATGATTCCAATAGCTCCGTATGGTGATTTTGGACATAGGAGCATGTCTGAAAAATAATTTGGAGGTCGGTAGAGGAATTAGGCTTCAAATGGCGAAAGTTGAATTTTTGGGAAGTTTGACCGGGGAGTTGACTTTTTGATATCAGAGTCGGAATTTAGTTCTGAAAATTTTTATAGATCCATTATGTTATTTATGACTTGTGTGCAAAATTTGAGGTCAATCGGAATTGATTTGATATGTTTCGGCGCAAAATATAGAAGTTGGAAGATATGAAAACTCATAATTCGATTCGATGCGTGATTCGTAATTTCGGCGTTGTTTGGCATGGTTTGAAGCCTCAACTAAGCTCGTATTGTATTTTGGGACATGTTGGTATATTTGGTTAAGGTCCCGAGGGCCTCGGGTCGATTTTGAAAGGTTAACGGAATGGATTTCGGACAAAAGGAGCTGCTGGAATTTTTCTGCTGCAGAAGCTGTTTTGGGACAGCAACTGGTGCAATCGCAGAGCTGACTTTGGAAGCTTATATCTCAAAATGTATAAGGAATCAGAAAATTTTCAAAACATGAAAGTTGTAGTCCATTGATTCTAGTGTCCAGAAAGTTAAACCATTCATCATTTGGATAATTGTACAAAAGGTTGTGGTTGACTGAATAAAGGCTAGTAGCAGTTTATATTTGCCCGAAAATCAGGCAAAGTCGTATTTCACACATGCGGCTTGCCTGGGCGGAATGCTTAAAAACGGGAGTTAGCCATTATTACTCATTTTTTAGTTTTGAGTCTCGGATTTGGGCGATTCCAAAGGAATTTTTCACGACTTCAACTTGGGTAAGTGTCCTATATCCAAAAGTGATTATATTTCATAAATCCATGGTTATATTCATCATTTATTTCAGATTTAAATGGAAGAAATCAAGATTTTTGCAAAACTTTTCAAGAACAAAAATTTTAGATTTGGAGGTTGAGTTGTTTATCGAAATTTGATAAAACTGGTATGGGTGGACTCGTAATTGAATGAGTTATCGAATATTGTGAGTTTCGTCAGATTCCGAGACGTGGGCCCCATGGGCGATTTTTGAGTTAAATTTCGGATTTTTATGAAAAATTTGCATTTTCTTATGGAACTAATTCCAATAAATTTTATTGACTGAATTGAATTATTGTGGGTAGATTCTAGGTGTTTGGATGCCAATTCATGAGGCAAAGGCTTAGCGGAATAAGAATTTCACGGTTTGAGGTAAGTAACAGTTTTAGATCTGGTCCTGAGGGTATGAAACCCCGAATTTTTGTGTCATGTGATTATTTTGGAGGTGACGCACATGCTAGGTGACGGGCGTGTGGGCGTGCACCGAGGGGATTGTGACTTGGTCCGTCCCGTGAAACTGTAAAGTTGAATAACTTGTTATTAACTATATGCTCTCTATGTGTTGTAGAAATTTGACTGTAAATCATGATAGAAATCATGTTTAGATTATGTGTTGGCACCGTAGGGACCCACAGAGGTCGTGTACATGTTGAATTATCTGCTAAATTATTGTTTTGTACTCGGTCACAGTTTACTTGTTATTTTATCTCAGTCTAAATTGTTCATTATTGATGCATCATATCATTGTTGTTTGGGCTGATTTCATGATTATTGAGAGCCCGAGAGACGGGAGAGATTTATGATTGAGTGAGGCCGAGAGCCTAATTGTGAGATATTATACTATAGCACGTGAGTTGTCCGTGCGAATCCAGATATTACAGCATGTGAGTTGTCCGTGCGAATCCAGATATTATACTATAGCATGTGAGTTGTCTGTGCAGCACGTTAGCTATCTGTGCGGATCCGGATATTTATATTATGGCACGTGAGTTGTCCATGCAGCATGTGAGTTGTCCGTGCAGATTATAGCGCTTGGGCTGTAGGAGTCCCTCCGGAGTCTGTACACCCCAGTGAGCGCGGGTACCCATTGAGTGTGAGTGTGAATGTTGAGGGCTGAGAGCCTAGTTGTTGAGCTATTGTGACGAGTTGAGTAACCGTTGCCCTTAGAGGATGTACTTGCTTTTCATTTGTTGTTGCACTTAGTTGTTATCTGTCATTGTTGTGAAATTCTCTGAAAGATTTTATATCCGGATTACATGAACTTGAACTTTATAAAACTGATTTGACTTAAACTGCTGGAATTGATAGCATGTCTACTCTCTGCTGGAATTACTAAAAATGAACTGTAAATGTGTAGCTCGTCACTATCTTCAGTTACTTATTTATTATTATTACTTGCTGAGTTGGTTGTACTCATACTACACTCTGCACTTCGTATGCAGATTCAGGTGTTCCCAGACATAGCGGGTGTTGATTCTTTCGCAAGATTTTTTGGAGATTCTGAGGTAGTTGCCGTGTTTCACAGACCTTGCCTCTCCTTCCCTATCTCCTTATTTACTGTATTTGGTTTTAGACTATTATGGACCGTATTTTCCAAACTGGTATTCATATTAGATGCTCATGTACTTAGTGACACCAGGTTTTGGGAGTGTTTGTATCGGTATTTGCGAGATTTGTGGATTTTGTTTAAATATTATATTTTCATATTTAAAAGATATGTGTTTTATTGAGATTGTCGGCTTGCCTAGTATTGAGATAGGCGCCATCACGACGGGTTAGGTTTTGGGTCGTGACAAGTTGGTATCAGAGCTTTAGGTGACATAGGTCTCACGAGTCGTGAGCAGGTTTAGTAGAGTCTTGTGGATCAGTACTGAGATGTCTGTACTTATCTTCAAGAGGCTGCCGAAACCTTAGGAAAATTTCACTTTCTTGTGTTCTATCGTGCAGAATTGATTCAGCTTGAAACATAACTCTTTGAATTCCTTCGACGCATTCGTGTATGCATGTGAGCGCTCAGTATTAGTTGTGCATCGCTGGCTTGTGATTCCATGAACGAGGTTCGAGATGTATATTTTGTGTTTTGGTGATGAGCCAGTCTGGAGGACTTGAGGCCAGGGTTAGACCGCAGCTTAAGCTCGGTAGCTTCAGTTGTAACATGTACATTTTGACTCATATGTCCGGTAATGTCCCTACGAGTGGAATTTATGGCTCAATGAGCGGTGGAAGTGACTATATGATGAGTATGATATGAATGTGGCATGTGTCAGATGGGTTGAATGTGACGAATAAAGTTTGCTTATGACTCAAGAGTTTGCTATTGGGTACTTGATTTCTGACTTGATTTGACGTATAGTCTCGAGTTGTGAGTGTATTGAAGGATCTTTCACATTGTTAAATTGTCGGACAAATTAAATTCTCATATCTTTTCAATGAGTTTGGACTCAAGAAGAGTAAGTGATTGTGTAGTAATTGTGGTTGAGAATGGGCATTTCTAATGTTGATGGCTCGAGAAAGATGATCTTCGAAGACGCTTAGAGTCGGTAACATTTTATTGGTTCAGGTGCAACAAAGTTGCATTTTGATTCGATACAATAGTTGGGCAGCAATGTATGAGGGAAGACATGACAGGAAGTATTTCGCGGTGGTTGAAGTACTAGCAGGTCAAGTAAGAGAAGTAGAGGTTGAGAAGTTGCTTAAAAGAGATGGTTTAATCGAAGTAAGAGTGGCAGATTAGCATATGGATTTTGTGGTAGGGTAGTCGCGTGCCTTGAGAAAGTGTAGAACGGTTTGGAATCGCGATAGAATGTGATTTGGCCTACAGACTTTATTTGGAGTGATGGTTACTGTACAAAGAAAGATTGAATATGGCAGAAAGGAGTTTGTTTGAAATGAAGAGAGATGTGAAGATCTGATTATCGTTTCAGGCGCAATATGACTTGAGTCCGGAAGGTATTGTTGAACTTTCAGTTGATGTCAATAGGCAAAGTACAGACTTATACAAATGGTGGGTGAGCATGAACTCAGGAGAATTTACTGATTACATGGTCGTTGCACCCAGTGCAACGTCTTTTAAAGATGTCGGTAAGGAATTCCACAGGTGGGTTATCTCCTGTGAGCAGTTAGCGGTAGTGTGATGTTGATGAAGCTTCTACGAGGAATATTAATTGCTACCCAGTAAGAGGTCGAGTGTGTGACTGTGGCTGGTGATTCAGAATGTTCATGAAAAGTTTAACAAAAGACTTCGAGAAGTCTAGCGGTTTAACGGTGCGAGATCATGGTAATTGAGAAGGAGAAATCCGTGTGGATTCTAAGTTTATATAATTGTAGCTTAAATCTAAGTGGGGGAGCCTGCTATTGACAATTTGATTTCAGGGTTATGTGTTAAATTTTAGTTTTGGTCGGAGACATACTTGTGGATCAGTTATGACTTGCAAAGATGGAAATCGAGGATGACTCGAGTAAGGATATTCTTAAATACGGGTTATATGGCACTTTATAGAAATACGGAAATCACGGAATGACTAACTTGTTATTTTGAAGAACGTAGTGCGCACGAAGTATGAATTTGATTGGTGGTGTTAAGGCAGGGTTACTTCCTTGGGGGTTGTTGTGCTAATGGGGCTTGTGCTCTTCGGCCCGTTTGGACGGTGCAATTTGGATTTGAGCAAAGTAGGTGATTCCCGAGAAAATTCTAATGGGTTTGAGAATTATATATAGCAATTGAGAATGTTTCCGGACTTATGTATGGATAAAATCTGAGATTTGCATTTGAAGGTGTCGGGACTTGCGGTAATTTTGTATGACTATGGATTCTACATTTCAGTATAAGAAAGGAATGAGGAACAATTTTAAATTCACATAACGTATTTTCAGAGTGAGTGTTACAGTTGTGGTATTTATGGGGTAATTATGATGTTGTGAGACTTTACAGAAATTTTGGTGAAAATATTCTTGGGTTTGGTGACCTGCATGGCTTGGTCGAGTTAGAGGGATTCAGTTCTGATATCTTGCTTATGTGCAAATGGATTTCAAAGTGTTCTTAATGGTTACTACCATGGGTTGAACCAGATATGTTCTACCAGTGTAGGGAACGTGTTGTGTATTATGAATTCCTCCTGGAAGGAAGCAAGATGAAGGTTACTGAATGACCGGGTATGTAATTTGTTGGTTACCCAAAGTTGATAATGAGATTCTCGTGCTTGTCACATGATGGCATGATAGATGTGGTGTGTGGCGCGGGATTAAGATTTACATGTACAAGATGGCAGTTCATTCTTGAAAGGAAGATCACGAATTTTGGATAGAATGGTCAATTTCAGATAATTAGATGAATGTTATAACTGCTCGGTAATCCCTAAGAAGGGTGCGCATTTCAAAAGGCGCATTGTGTTTTGACTTACGGATGCTCATTAGTATTGCAGTACTCACCTTGTTAATAGACTGCTGATATGCAAATTATTGCTATGTGACACGGAAGAATTATGAAAGTATTCCTTATGGGAAGATCATGAATGGAAGATGTGTTAGTCATTCTAGTGCTGGAGTTGGGATCTGTTACGATGATTCATGTGTTTGATGAATTTGGAGACTGGGAGTTCTCAGAAGTATATTGTTTCAGGTTGCGGCCTGTTTGAGGTGAGTATTTTATATTAAACTAGTGGAGGCAGTAGTTGCGTTAATTATTTTTGATAGCTACGCGCTATAAGTGTGCATATATGTGAGGTTTGAGCCAATGTGCGGGCATCGGGGCAAGTATTCATACTCGAAAGAATGCTTAGGCTATGATATGCCTAGAGTTGACTCTTAAGCATAAATTTATACTGTTTCTCGTGTTCATACCTTTGTTGAGAACTATCTGGGCTACATTTGAGGTTACAAAGAGGCTAATTCCCCTGAATAAATGGGGTAGTTACTATTTCTACGTTAACTTGCCGATTTGAAGTGTTATAGCAGACTTTGCACATGCTTACGCTATGGCGTATTATTTATACCAGTCCAGGAGCATGAGAATCTTATTTCATTATCATATACATGTGTACTTGTTTAATTGCTCTTGTATGATATGTTGGGACTGGAGGCATGTGACCATGCCATGCTATTTATATTATTGGTACGTGAGTTGTCCATGCCGTGTGTGGGAATTCTATTTCTATGATAATTTATCTGATTTATTAATTTCCTTCCTTTACAATTGTGCATATGCGCCTACGGTTATCCTCTTCACAAAATTTGAGGAGTTGGTTGTAACATTGCGGTTGTGGTGGTGCTTGTTGAACTTGCAATACGGTTCTCTTCCTTGAGACATCTCCCATATTTCGGTACACGGATTACGCAGTTGTGGCTTGATTTATATTAATGTGGCGTGTCTGTGGGATAGTTGTGTTTAATAATATAAGGTCATTGGACCTAGAATGGGTACTATCAGGTTATTGGACCTAGAATGGGTACTATCAGGTTTGATTACGGTATATTCGGGAGGATAATATTGAAAGTCGGCTTAGAAAGTGATTATGGTTCTGGTTGGGGCGAGAGAGCTCCGTGACTTGTTGCTCTGATAAGGGGTCATGAGATTTTTGCATGTTTCTTTTATTATCAGCAGTGTATGAAGGTTTTGGAATGAGGTTTGGCTTGATATGAGGTTTAATACTTGTACTTGGTTGGTTTGGAGTAATTACTGTGATCGGGAATGGTGCTGCGAGCATGTGAGTTGTGTAGTATACAATGTGATTATATCTGGGGTTATGTCTATGGCTTGATACAAGTGATTTAGACTTATACGGTGTGTGAGATTTAGATCTTGGAAAGAATTCTGGGTGTTAGAAATTGGGCTCCAAGTTTTGGGCTAAGGTTAAATTAATGATTTTCAGTTTTGTTATGTTATCAGGCCTATATAAAATAGGGTGATGTGGGATCACCCCAGTTATGTGCATGGTAAGGAGGAACAATGATTTAAAGGCTTAGGAACAACTCATGGCACGTTCGAGGATGAACGTATACGTTTAAGTAGGGGAGATTGTAACGACCCGACCGGTCGTTTTGAGCATTTACGCTCCTTTCAACTATTTGAAGTCTTGAATAACTTCCTATGAGGTATTGACTCTTGTGAATTGTCGATTTTGATTTTAAGGTATTTCGGAGTTAGCTTGGAAGAATGAATTTCATGTTGGAAGCTTAAGTTGAAATAATTGACCGGATGTTGACTTATGTATAAACGACCCTGGAATAGTATTTTGATGATTCAAATAGCTCCGTATGGTGATTTTGGACTTAGGGACGTGTCCGAAAAATTATTTGGAAGTCGGTAGAGGAATTAGGCTTGAAATGGCAAAAGTTGAATTTTTGGAAAGTTTGACCGGGGAGTTGACTTTTTGATATCGGAGTCGGCATTCAGTTCTGAAAATTTTCATAGATCTGTTATGTCATTTATGACTTGTGTGCAAAATTTGAGATCAATCAAAATTAATTTGATACGTTTCGGCGCAAAATATAGAAGTTGGAAAATTTGAAAACTCATAATTCGATTCGATGCGCGATTCGTAATTTCGGCATTGTTTGGCAAAGTTTGAAGCCTCAACTAAGTTCGTATTGTATTTTGGGACATGTTGGTATATTTGGTTAAGGTCCCGAGGGCCTCGGGTGGATTTCGGAAGGTTAACGGAATGGATTTCAGACAAAGGGAGCTGCTGGAATTTTTCTGGTGCAGAAGCTGTTTTTGGACAGCAACTGGTGCAATCGCACAGCTGACTTTGGAAGTTTATATCTCGAAATCTATAAGGAATCTGAAAATTTTTCTAAGCATGAAAGTTGTATCCCTTTGATTCTAATTTCCAGAAAGTTAAACCATTTATCATTTGGATAATTGTACAGAAAGTTATGGTTGACCGAATGAAGGCTGGTAGCAGTTTATATTTGCCCGAAAATCAGGCAAAGTCGCATTTCACACATGCGACTTGCCTGGGCAGAATGCTTAAAAATGGGAGTTTGCCATTTTTACTCATTTTTGGGTTTTGAGTCTCGGATTTGGGCGATTCCAAAGGGATTTTTCACGAATTCAACTTGGGTAAGTGTCCTATATCCAAAAGTGATTATATTTCATAAATCCATGGTTATATTCATCATTTATTTCGGATTTAAATGGAAGAAATCAAGATTTTTGCAAAACTTTTCAAGAACAAAAATTTTAGATTTGGAGGTCGAGTTGTTATCGGAATTTGATAAAATCGGTATGGGTGGATTCGTAATTGAATAGGTTGTCGGATTTTATGAGTTTCGTCAGATTCCGAGAGGTGGGCCCCACAGGCGACTTTTGAATTAAATTTCGGATTTTTATGAAAAAATTACATTTTCTTATGGAATTAATTCCAATAAATTTTATTGGCTGAATCGAATTATTGTAGCTAGATTCGAGGCATTTGGAGGCCAATTCATAAGGCAAAGACTTAGCGGAATAAGAATTTCACGGTTTGAGGTAAGTAACAGTTTTAAATCAGGTCCTGAGGGTATGAAACCCCGGATTTTTGTGTCATGTGATTATTTTGGAGGTGACGCACATGCTAGGTGACGGGCGTGTGGGCGTGCACCGAGGGGATTGTGACTTGGTCCGTCCCGTGAAACTATAAAGTTGAATAACTTATTGTTAGCTATATGCTCTCTATGTGTTGTAGAAATTTGACATTAAATCATGTTAGAAATCATGTTTAGATTATGTGTTGGCACTGTAGGGACCCACAGAGGTCGTGTACATGTTGAATTATCTACTAAATTATTGTTTTGTACTCAGTCACAGTTTACTTATTATTTTATCTCAGTCTCTATTGTTCAGTATTGATGCACCATATCATTGTTGTTTGGGCTGATTTCACGATTATTGAGAGCCCGAGAGACGGGAGAGATTTATGATTGAGTGAGGCCGAGAGCCTGATTATGAGATATTATATTATAGCACGTGAGTTGTCCGTGCATCACGTGAGTTGTCCGTGTGGATCCTTATATTATACTATAGCACGTGAGTTGTCCGTGCAGCACGTGAGTTATCCGTGCAGATACAGATATTATAGTACGTGAGTTGGCCATGAGGATCCAGATATTATACTATAGCGCGTGAGTTGTCTATACATCACGTGAGTTGTCTGTGCGGATCCAGATATTTACACTATGGCACGTGAGTTGTTCGTGCAGCACGTGAGTTGTCCATGCAGATTATAGCGCTTGGGCTATAGGAGCCCCTCCGGAGTCTGTACACCCCGAGTGAGCGCGGGTACCCATTGAGTGTGAGTGCTGAGGGCTGAGAGCCGAGTGGTTGAGCTGTTGTGACGAGTTGAGTAATTGTTCCCCTGAGAGGCTGTACTTGTTTTTCATTTGTTGTTGCACTTAGTTGCTATCTATCATTGTTGTGAAATTCTCTGAAAGATTTTATATCCGGATTACATGAACTTGAACTGTATAAAACTGATTTGACTCAAAATGCTGGAATTGATAGCATGTCTACTCTCTGCTGGAATTGTTGAAAATGAACTATAACCGTGTAGCTCGTCACTATCTTCAGTTCCTTATTTATTATTGTTACTTGTTGAGTTGGTTGTACTTATACTACACCCTGTACTTCGTGTATAGATCCAGGTATTCTCGGACATAGCAGGTGTTGATTCTTTCGTACAGTTAATTTTTCGGAGATTCTAAGGTAGCTGCTGTGTTTCACAGACCTTGCCTCTCCTTCTCTATCTCCTTATTTACTATATTTGGTCTCAGACTGTTATGGACCGTATTTTCCAAACTTGTATTCATATTAGATGCTCATGTACTTAGTGACACCAGGTTTTGGGAGTATTTGTACTAGTATTTGCGAGATTTGTGGATTGTGTTTAAATATTATATTTTCAAATTTAAAAGATATGTCTTGCCTAGTATTGAGATAGGCGTCATCACGACGGGTTAGGTTTTGGGTCGTGACAATAAAGTAGTTAATTCATAACAACGAACTCAATCCAACTAATAGAGAGTCCAGAATAAGAAGTCATATAAACTGATCTCAATTTCGGAGGCAAATCCAACAGTCATAAGCAAATATAACTTTATACAATCCGTTGTGGCGCGCAACCCGATCCCACCATATCATCATCTATCAATATCATAATCCGTCCTTATTCCGCCATTTCCACTCATTACCTTTCAATTTCCATTGCGACATGCAACCCGCTCCCCAAACGATTTCAATCAATAATAGCAATTCAACAACCAAGATTACAAGAAGTTCTACATCAAGAGAGAAAATGTACGAAGCAATGGAGAACAACATGATAATCAAAGAACCTTGAACAACTCGAATATCTCAACTTTACCAACACATAGTATTTACCAATTTACAACTCATACAAATGACACTACATTATTGAAGGCAACAAATATTACGAAACTATAAGACAAACAAGACATAAGACAATTAAGATATGCAAGAAGAGCAAATAGAGACAAGTAGTAAATATGCATGGAATTATGGAAAGAATGTACAATTTAATACAAGGAATACTTATTGGCAAGTAGCAAATATGGTTGTCACGACCCAAAATCCGACTAGCCATAATGGCACCTAACCTCTCACTCTAGGTAAGCCAAATAACAACAATACGATTCAATTAATATTTAACTGACTCTAATACACTCCCCAAGGACTGGTAGTACAAATCATGATCTTCTAAGATTTGAATTTACAAGTTGGTGTGAAATAAAATACATCATCTGTTTGAAATATACATGAACAGATTAATAATTCTAAAGCTACCAAGAACAAGAGGCAGTTGTGACTAGATCGCAGGTACATCTTCAATGCTAGCTCCCGCCATGCACAGCAACATCAGCATCCAAAATCTGCACGCAAGGTGCAGAAATGTAGTATGAGTACAACCGACCCCATGTATTCAATAAGTAACAAACCTAACCTTAGGTTGAAAGTAGTGACGAGCTTGTACCAAGATCAGAGTCCACACCAATATCTAGTAACATCTCATAACAATCTAATTAAAGCAGCACAAAGAATAACTCAATAATAAAATGCTCAGCTCATTCACAGTTCCGGAAAAATAAACATTTTCTTTTCAAGTATAATAGTAAAACTCAATTCTTTTCACTGAAATCACCAACATATGAGTAAGTCTGAAAAACTATGATTTTTCCCAAAATCTTTCTTCCACGACAGGAAATTTCATTTTTCAAATGGCATGAGGAAAGTACATCTCTATGCCTATATGTCAATGTGCATGCCAATGCAATGCAACATAGTGATAAAACCATATGCATACTCTCAGAGTATCAATTCACTCAATCCTCCCAGCCACTCAATCCTCTCAGTCACTCAGTCCTCCCAGTCACTCAATCCTCACAATCACTCATGCCTCACAGTCACTCAATCCTCCCAAGTCACTCAGCACTCGCTCTCGGCACTCGCACACAGTAGGTACTTGCGCTCACTGGGGGTGTGTACAGACTCCGAAGGGGCTCCTTCAGTCCAAGCGCTATAACAAGCCAATCATGGCATAATTCAGTCAACCATGTTGCGGCGTGGAACCCGATCCCATAAATAATAATATATATAAATCCAATATGGCCTGCTGCGGCGTGTGCCTGATCCCATAATTAACCTCACAATCAGGCCCTCGGCCTCACTCAGTCATCAATCTCTCCAATCTCGCGGGCTCACAATGTCATGAAACTAGCCCAAAATGATGATATGATGTATCATTAAATAACAACAGAGACTGAGATATGACATGCAATGAATGAACATGATTGAGTATGAAATTGCAATATAAGCAAATAACTCAACATCAGTAATGACCTCAGTGGGTCCCATCAAGATAAGCATATAGTCTAGACATGGTTTCTAACATGAATCACAGCTCGATAACTCTAGTACATAGAGATTCATGATTACAGATAAGTTTAGGTAACTACATAGTACCACATAAATAATGGAGTCACATTTCACACGGTGCACGCCCACACGTCCGTCACCTAGCATGTGCGTCACCTCAACACCAAACACATAACACATATAATCAGGGTTCATACCCTCAACTCCAAGATTAGAAGATTTATTTACCTCGAACAAGCCAAATCCAATACCGAGCAAGCTGTACAATACTCCAGAAATTCCATTTCGTGTGTATCAACCTCCGAACGGCTCAAATCCCGATGATTTCCTTGAAAATCCCTCAATAATAAGATTTCCACAAATCGAGCTTTTTAAATTCATCTCTTTAGTGATATTAAAAACTCCCACCACTCTTACAACTTCAATCTACATCAACATAATTCAATTGGACCAATATTAGTAAATAAATTTCCAGATTTGGTCATTTAGACATTTTATCAAACACCTATTAGGCATGAATCTCTACATATCTTAACCATAGAATTAGTTCATCCAACTACTATCATTTACCAATAATTTATAACTTCCAGCATCACATACATGACCATCCATCCACACCCAACCAACAAAATTCCATCAAATAATCACCTTTCAATCTCTACAATGGTTATGTATTTAAATTGGGAACATATGGCTTCCAATCACTATATCATAAGTTCTAATACTTAATTCATACTCATATTCCCTTAATATATCCATACATGTAAGTCTAAGGGTGTAGGATTACCTTTTGGAAGAAATCTTGCAAAACCCTCCTTTGAGTTCTTGAAGAAATTTCTTGAAGATCTATGTATTTTGTGTGTAGATCTCATCAATACTAGTGTAGAAATGATGGAATTTCACATCAAGATAATGGGGATTGCTTACCTTGAATATGGGAGGAGTTGGTGGTCTTGAGAGTGGAGAAGAGCTCCAAAATTCGTCCAAATGAAATGGGGACAATGATCCCCAAATTGGTTTAAAAAGAGCTGGAGCTGTCCGTGCCCGGTCTGGCGAAGTGACCCTCACTTTGCTATCCACTGCATGCAAGAGAAGGCAGGATCCGCACCCGGTCTGGCGAAGTGACTCTCACTTCGTTGTCCGCCAAAATAGCTGGGTGATCTAACTTTGGTATTTTGATCATAACTTTTAGTAGGAATGTCTAAATGACAAACGACTTGATGCGTTAGAAACTAGACTCAAAGGACTACACTCTAGGTGAAAAATTCATGGAAAGTATCTTCACATTATAAGAGTTATACCCGTCCAAAGGTAGGTGTTGTGCAAATTAAGACACATTTTCTACTTAATATTTCTAACTTTCGCCAATTAGTGCTGAAATCTTCTAGACTTATCCAAATGCAAATCCAGGCATACGCCCAAGTCCAAAATCACCATCCGGACCTAACAAAACTATCAAAACTCCGATCCAAGGTCAAATACTAAAAAGTCAAATCTGGTCAGCTCTTTCAACTTAAGGCTTCCAACATGGAATTTATTCTTCCGAACATGTTCGAAACACCTGAAAACAAAACTGATGATTCATACATGTCATAATACATCATATGAAGCTATTCAAGACTTCAAATAGTTGGAAGGAGCATAAATGTTCAAAACGACAAGTCGGGTCGTTACATTCTCCCCCACTTAAACATACTTCGTCCTCGAACGTGCCAAGAGTTGTTCCTAAACCTTCAAATCACTATTCCACCTTATCACGCACATACCCGGGGGTGATCCCATATCACCCTATTATATATAGGCCTGACGACACCACATAACTGAAAATTACTAATTTAGCATTAGCCCATAAACCTTGAATCCAATTTCCAACATCCAAAAAATTTCTTTTCAAGACCTGAATCTCATATCTACACTTTGTATGAGTATTAACAAGCTGTATTAGGCCTTAACCATACCCCAGATATAATCACATAACATACTACACAACTTGCATACTCGCAGCACCATTTCCGATCACAGTAATTACTCAAAACCAACTCGGTACTAGTATTAAACCTCATATCAAACAAATCCTCATTCCCAAAACCTTCGTACACTGCTGATAATTAAAGAAACACGTGGAATTATCAGATCAACTAATCATGGAGCTCTGTCGCCCCAACCAGAATCATAGTCACTTTCTAAGCCGACTTTCGATATCATCCTTCCAAATATACCATTATCAAATCCAATAGTACACATTCTAGGTCGAATGACCTTATATTATTAAACACAACCATCCCACAGACATGCCATACCAATATAACTCAAGCCACAACTGTGCAATCCGTGTACCCAAAAATGAAAAATGTCTCAAAGAAGAGAACCGTATTGCAAGTTCAACAAGCACCACCACAACTGCAATGCTATAAGCTCATTATATATAGAAGAACCAAAACACATAAATTTAATAACAGTAACCAGCCCTTCTAGAGCTCACATTAACATCACTCGCACGAACAACTCGCGTGCTATAGTATCAATATATGGATCCGCACGGACAACTCACATGCCAATAATATCAGTATGTGGATCCGCACGGACAACTCACGTGCCAATAATATAATTCGCCTGGCATGGTCACAGGCCTCCAGTCCAAGCATATCATACAGGAGCAATCAAATAAGTAAACATGTATATGATAAAAGAATTAAGATTCGCATGCTCCTGGACTGGTATAAATAACACGCCACAGAGTAGGCATGTGCAAAGTGTGCTATCACAACTCAACTTAGCAAGTTAACGCAGAAATGGCAACTACCAAGGTTATTTAGGGAATTAGACTCTTTTAAACCTCAAGTATAGCCCAGGTAGTTCTCGACAAAGGTACGAGTACGAGAAACATTATAACTTTACGCTTAACAGTTTACTCTAGGTGTCACGACCCGAAATTCCCACCTTCGGGATCGTGATTGCGCCTAATATTTCACTTGCTAGGCAAGCCAACGTTAAAATAATCTTAACTATTTTTAAGCAAATTTAATTAAATAGAAGTCAATTACTGAAATAAAGTGCGGAGGACCATAAATATCGAATTATCAAAATACATCCCCGAATCTGGTGTCACAAGTGCACGAGCTACTAGGAAAATACTGATAAAGGTCTGAAAAAAATTCAAGCTGTTTGAAAGATAATACACGGCTAAGATAAGATAGAAGGGGACTTTAGAACTGCGGACGCTGTGCAGTTATACCTCAAGTCTCCTATGGGTAGTTGAATCCGAGCAAGTCTATGGTATGCCGCTGGGACCAACTCCAAAATCTGCACAAGAAGTGCAAAGTGTAGTATGAGTACAACCGACCCCATGTACTCCGTAAGTGTCGAGCCTAACCTCGACAAAGTAGTGACGAGGCTATGACAGGACACATACGTAAACAACTTATACAAGTATATACAAATACGAAGCAACAATAAAACAATAAATAACACTTTATAAATTTAGGAGGGAACATGTGAAGGGGGTTGATATAATAATTTTAGCAGGAGAATTATAAGTTAGTAGCCAAATAATTCCTCAACAATAAAATGAGCAACTGATGATATGAAAATGGCATGGCACCACCCTTCGTGCTTTTACTCTCATTCCTCTTATAAAGAGATAATTAAATAATAATAACTGGCACGGCATCACCCTTTGTGCTTTAGCTCTCTTTTGGCACGGCATCACCCTTCGTGCTTTTACACTCTCTGAAAATGACACGGCATCACCTTTCATGCTTTTATACTCACAAATGGCACGACAACACCCTTCGTGCTTTTACACTCTTCCTTACCATGACAATGATATTATAAATAATAAAAATGGCACGGCATCACCCTTCGTGCTTTTACACTCTTCCTTACCATGAAAATAATAATATAAATTCGGAAGAGTATTTAAATGCGTGAAAATACACTTATCAATCAATTCAATACCAAAATATCGACTTCGTCTTCCAAAATATTCAACAATAATTAAATGAATAATAATTTCAGGAATAATGATCAAATAATCACTAATGAACCTTCAAATCTTAATTTTTTTGTTTTTGGAAAGTTTTACAAAAATTCCAATTTCTTCCATCTAATTCCGAAATAAATGATGAATATAGACATGAATTTATGAAATATAATCACTTTTGGTTATAGAACACTTACCAAATTCAAAGTCGTGAAAAATCCCTTTGAAATCGCCTAAATCCAAGACTCAAAACTCAAAAATGAGCAAAAATGGCTAACTCCCGATTTTTAAGCATTATGTCCAGCATTTTTGCATTTGCGAGAAAAATCTCGCATCTGCGAAATGGCTTGCCCAGCGTGTGTCTTCATCTGTAGAACTTGAGCCACATTTGCGGCTGCGCAGAAGCGCATGAAGGAGCCACAGAAGCGGTGCCTTCCACATTTGCGAAGGCCGATCCGCAGAAGCGGTGTCGCACCTGCGCTCCAAAAGTCACACTTGCGAAACACCAGAACCAGAACTGGTAGTTTTTGCAAAAATGATCTGAAACATGTCTGAAACTCACCCGAGCCACTCGGGACCTCGTCCAATTATCCTAACAAGTCCCATAACATAATACGGACTTACTCGAGGTCTCAACTCACATCAAACAACATCGAAATTATAATTCACACCTCGATTCGAACTTAAGAGTTTCTAACTTTTCCATTTATCAAAACTTGTGCCGAAACATGTTAAATGAATCCGGAATGGCTTCAAATTTGGCACACAAGTCATAAATGACATAACAGATCTATTCAAATTTTCGTAATCGGATTCCGACCCCGATATCAAAAATTCAAATCCGTAGTCAAAGTTTGGAAATCTTTAGCCTTTAAATTTCTAGTTTCTGTTAAATGGCCATAACTTGAGCTAGGGACCTCCAAATTAAATTCCGGGCATACGCCCAAGTTCCAAATTACGATACGAACCTATCGAAACTGTCAAAACACTGACCCGGGTTTGTTTGCTCAAAATGTTGATCAAAGTCAACTAAGTTGAGTTTTTAAGGCTATATTTCACATTTTAATCTATTTTTCACATAAAAACTTTCTGGAAAATTATACGGACTGCGCACGCAAGTCGAGGAATGATAAATAGTTCTTTTTGAGGTCTTAGAACACAAAATTAATTATTAAATTTAAAGATGACCTTTTGGGTCATCACATTCTCCACCTCTAAAACAAACGTTCATCCTCGAACAGAATTAGAAAAGTATTTGAGCTAGTAAAAAGGTGTGAATGTTTACTCTGCATGTCCGACTCGGACTCCCAAGTAGATGTCTCAATTGACTGACCTCTCCATTACACCCGAATTGAAGGATAACTCTTAGACCTCAACTGTCGGACCTCCCGGGCTAGAATAGCTACCGGCTTCTCTTCGTAAGTCAAATCCTTGTCCAATTGGACTGAGCTGAAATCTAACACATGGGACGGATCACCATGATATTTCTGGTGCATAGACACATGGAACACCGGATGAACGGCTGATAGGCTAGGTGGTAATGCAAGCATGTAGGCTACTTCGCCCACAATTTCAAGAATTTTAAAGGGTCCTATATACCTACGACTCAACTTGCCCTTATTTCCAAACCTCATTACACCTTTCATAGGTGAAACCCGGAGCAATACTCTTTCTCCAACCATGAATTCAATATCATGAACCTTACGGTCGGCATAACTCTTTTGTCTAGACTGAGCTGTGTGAAGTCAATCCTAAATAATTTTGACCTTATCCAAGGCATCCTGTACCAAATCGGTACCCAACAACCGAGCCTCTCCCGGTTCAAACCAGCCAACTAACGAACGACATTGCCTCCCGTACAATGCTTTATACAGAGCCATCTGAATGCTTGACTAGTAGCTATTATTATAGGCAAACTCCGCAAGTGGCAAGGATTGATCCCAAGAACCTCCAAAGTCTATAACACAAGCGCGAAGCATATCTTCCAATATCTGAATAGTGCGTTCTGACTGTCCGTCTGTCTGTGGATGAAATGTTGTACTCAACTCAACCTGTGTGCCTAACTCACGCTGTACAGCCCTCCAGAAGTGCGAAGTGAACTGCGTACCTCGATCAGAAATGATAGACATGGGCACACCATGAAGGCGGGCAATCTCACGAATGTAAATTTCAGCTAACCGCTCTAAAGAATAGTTAACTGCCACTAGAATGAAATTTGCTGACTTGGTCAACCTTTCCATAATAACCCAAATTACGTCGAATTTTCTTTGAGTCCGTGGAAGCCCAACAACAAAATCCATAGTGATACGCTCCCACTTTCGCTCATGAATTTCTAACTTCTGAAGCAAACCACCAGGTCTCTGATGCTCGTACTTAACTTGCTGACAATTCAGACACTGAGATACATATGCAACTATATCCTTCTTCATTCTCCTCCACCAATAATGTTGCTGCAAATCTTGATACATTTTGGTGGCACCTGGATGAATAGAATACCTGGAACTGTGGGCTTCTTCCATAATTAATTCGTGAAGCCCATCCACATTAGGCACACAAATACGACCATGGATTCGCAGAACTCCATCTTCCCCCACAGCAACCTGTTTGGCATCACCATGCCGCACCATGTCCTTAAGGACAAGTAAATGAGGATCATCATATTGTCGCTCTCTGATGCGCTCATATAAAGAAGACCGAGCAACTGTGCAAGCCAGAACCCGACTGGGTTCTGAAACATCTAACCTCACGAAATGATTAGCCAAAGTCTAAACATCTGCCGCTAACGGTCTCTCACCCACTGGAATATATGCAAGACTGCCCATACTCATAACCTTTCTACTCAAAGCATCAGTCACCACATTGGCCTTTCCGGGGTGATACAAATAATGATACCATAGTCCTTCAACAACTCCAACCATCTTCTCTGCCTCAAATTGAGATCCTTTTGTTTTAATAGATATTGTAAGCTATGATGATTAGTAAATACCATACACGATACACCGTACAGGTAATGCTTCCAAATCTTCAGCGCATGAACAATGGCTGCCAATTCTAAGTCATGAATAGGATAATTCTTCTCATGAACTTTCAACTGCCGTGACGCATATGCAATCACCCTGCCATCTTGCATCAATATTGCACCAAGCCCAACGCGAGATGCATCATAATACACCGTATACGATCCTGAACATGTGGGTAATACCAGCACTAGCGTTGTAGTCAAAGCAGTCTTGAGCTTCTGAAATCTCAACTCACACTCGTCTGACCATCCGAATGAAACACCTTTCTGGGTCAATCTGGTCAATGGGCTTGCTATAGATGAAAACCCCTCCATGAACCGACGATAATAACCTACCAAATCAAGGAAACTCCGGATCTCTATAACTGAAGTAGGTCTAGGCCAATTCTGAATAGCCTCCATCTTCTTAGGTTCCACTTTTATGCCTTCTGGTGATACAACATGCCCCAAAAAGGCAACTGAGTCTAACCAAAATTCACATTTTGAAAACATGGCATATAACTGATTATTCTTCAAAGTCTGAAGCACACTCCGAAGATGCTGCTCATGCTCCTCTCTACTGCTGGAGTAAATCAAGATATCATCAATGAATACAACCATATAAGAATCCAAGTAGGGCTTGAACACCTGATTCATCAAATCCATAAAT
Organism: Nicotiana tabacum; assembly: GCF_000715075.1. NCBI lineage: Eukaryota > Viridiplantae > Streptophyta > Magnoliopsida > Solanales > Solanaceae > Nicotiana > Nicotiana tabacum. The sequence continues at coordinate 55,902,863 of NC_134091.1, forward strand.
GTTGCTGGGGCGTTTGTCAGCCCAAATGACATCATTAGGAATTCGTAATGCCCATACCGAGTCCGAAAAGCTGTCTTAGGGACATCAGATGCCCTAATCTTCAACTGATGGTAATCAGACCTCAAGTCAATCGTTGAAAACACCTTGGCACCCTGAAGCTGATCGAATAAGTCATCAATTCTTGGCAGTGGAAACTTGTTCTTGATAGTAGCCTTGTTCAACTGTCGATAATCTATACACATTCGCATTAAATTATCTTTCTTCTTTACAAATAACATTGGTACACCCCAAGGAAAGACACTAGGTCTAATAAATCCCTGATCAAGCAAGTCTTGTAACTACTCCTTCAGTTCTTTTAGTTTTAGCGGGGCCATACAGTATGGTGGAATAGAAATGGGTTGAGTTCCCATAGCCAAATCGATACAGAAGTCTATCTCTGTCGGGTGGCATCCCCAGAAAATATGCGGGAAATACTTCTGGAAATTCACGAACAACTGGTACTGAGTCCATAGAAGGAACATCTGCACTGGGATCGCGAATATAAGCCAAATAGGCTAGACACCCCTTCTTGACCATACGTCGAGCCTTCATATAAGAAATAACCCTGCTGGTAGAATGACCAGGAGTTTCTTTCCACTATAATCGAGGTAACCCCGGCATGGCTAGGGTCATTATCTTAGCATGACAATCCAATATAGCATGATAAAGTGATAGCCAATCCATTCCCAAGATGACATTAAAATCTACCATATCAAGAAGTAGAAGATCCACACTAGTCTCAAGACTCCCAATAGTAACAACACACGAACGATAGACATGATTTACTATGATAGAATCTCCCGCCGGAGTGGACACACACACAGGAGCACTCATAGAATCACGAGGCATCACCAGGTATGAAGCAAAATAAGAGGACACATAGGAATAAGTAGATCCTGGATCAAATAGAACTAAAGCATCTCTATGGCAAACTAGAACAATACCTGTAATCACGGCATCAGATGACTCAGCCTCAGGCCTAACTGAAAATCATAAAATCGGGGTTGGGCCCTACCACTCTTAACTGCGTCCCTGGGACGACCTCTAACTGGCTGGCCTCCACCTCTAATGGCCTGACCTCCACCTTTAATGGTCTGACATCCACCTCTAGCTGCCTGACCCCTACCTCTAGCTGGTTGAGCAGGCGGTGAAGCAACCGGTGCTGGAATCATAGCACGAGAACCCTGTTGTTGCATGTTGCCCTGAGACCTGGGGCAGAATCTAGCAATGTGCCTTGGATCACCACAAGTATAACAGGACCTCGGCTATTGTGACTGCTGACCCTGAAATTGTCCCTGTCAACCTGAGTAACCACCCTGAAAACTCTAGATCGGAGGAGCACTGATAGGAGCTGGTGGTGCATTGTAGGATGCCTGGAGCACTGAATGAAATGGCCTGGGAGGATGACCCCTACCAAAATTACCCCTGCCTCCAGACGAGGCACCACTGAACCTACCAAACTGACGAGGCCTCTTATCATACCCCTTCTCTCTCTCCTGTGCGAGAACCATCTCGATCCTCCTAGCAACATTAGCAGCCACTTGAAAGAAAATCTCACTTTCGGTCTGCTTGGCCATCTGAAGACTGATAGGGTGAGTAAGTCCCTAAATAAACCTCCTCACTCTCTCTCCCTCAGTAGGAAGTAAAAGGAGAGCATGACGGGCTAGATCCACAAAACGGGTCTCGTACTGAGTAACAGTCATACTGCCCTGCTGGAGACGCTTAAACTGCATGTGGAAATCCTCTCTCAATATGATAGGGAGGAACTTCTCTAGAAATAGCCGTGAGAACTGCTCCCAAGTCAGCGTAGGTGACCCAGCTGGTCTGGTCAACATAAAATCTCTCCACCATCTCTTGGCGGAACCCGTCATCTGAAATACCGCAAAATCGACCCCATTGGTCTCAACTATACCCATGTTCTGCAGCACCTCATGGCAGCGGTCAAGATAATCATGTGGGTCCTCAGAAGGTGTACCATTGAAGTGAACTGGAAAGAGCTTATTAAACTTATCCAATCTCAATAAGGCCTCAGAAGACATGGCGGGCCTATCACCGGCCTGTGCCACAACAACTGGATGAACTACCCTAACTGGCGGGGCTACTGGATCCTGATACTGGGGAGCCATCTGCTCCGGAGTGGGAATAGTGGGAGTTTGTGCTCCTCCCCCAGCCTGTGAGACGGCTGGTGCCACTGGAAACGTACCATTTTGGTCCACGCCCTCCATAAGACTCACCAAACGAACTAGGGCATCCTGAAGCACTAGAGTAGCTATGAATCCTTCCGGGACCTGAACTGGTCTAACTGGTACGGTCTGAACTGGAACCTCCTCCTGAAGATCCACCTGAGGTTCTACTACGGGTGTTGCTGCTCGAGCTCTAGCTTGAGCTCTGCCTCTGCCTCTACCTCGGCCTCTGGATTGTAATGGGTAATTGAAAAGAAATGGATTAAAATCACTTACCATTGAATTTAGGAAGAAAAGTCTCTTGGAAAATCGCCTCTAGGGTGTTTAGGGTTGAGAGATTGTGAGAAATGAGCTAAGTCCTGTTTTTTTTCTCTTTTACCCAGCTACGGATGTCGCAATTGTGATGTCTTGTTCACGATTGCGAACACCGCATTTGCAAAACAAGGATCGCAAATGCGAACCCTGTCTCAAAGCCCCAGGAGTCGCGTGACATTTGGCTCGCAAATGCAAAATCCCAGCCTTCGCAAATGCGGACCAATCCTTCGCAAATACGAAGGTTTTCTATGAACACACTAAGTTGCAAATGCGACTCTTTCATCGCAACAACGACCACTGTTCATTCGCAAATGCGAACTTTTCCCTCGCAAATGCGAGGCTACCCAATCCAGCCCATGCTCGCAAATGCGAACACTTGTTCGCAAAAGTGAGGCTCGCAATTGCAAGCCAGACCTCGCAAATGCGAAATCTGCAGATTACACCAGCAACAGAGAAGGCATCAAATATCTCCAAAGTCCAAATTCAATTTGTAGCCTACCCGAAACTCACCCGAGCCCCTCGGGCTCCAAAGCAAACATGCACACAAGTGTAATAACATCATACGAACTTGCTCGTGCAATCAAATCACCAAAATAATATCTAAATCTACATATCAATCATCAATATAATGAACTTTCAAAGTGAAACTCAAGAACACTAGAATCACGTTTAAGCGTCCGAATCATGTCAAATTAATTCCGAATTGAACCAAATTTTGCAAACAAGTTTAAAATAGAAATACAGAACTATTCCAAGTTTTAACATAAAAATCCAAACTTGTTAGCTAAGAAGTCAACTTTCGATCAAACTTAGTAATTTTCAACTTTCAAAAATGCTAGATTTTGGCTAAATGAGTCAAAACAAGTTAGGGACTTCCGAATTAAATTTCGGGCTACATCCAAGTCCCAAATCACGATACGGACCCACCGGGACCGTCAAAATATTGATCCTGGTCCATTTACACAAAATATTGGCTGTAGTCAACTCAAGTCATTTTAAAGATAAAAATTCATATTTTCTTTAATTTTTCACATAAAGACTTTCCGGAATAAGATACGGACTGTGCACGCAAACTGCAAAATGCTAAATAGAGCTGATCGAGGTCTCGGAATACGAAAATAGAGACTAAATCTCAAAATGACCTATCAAGTCATCACATGTCTATTTTCTTATTTTATATTATTACTATGAGCTTAGTTTCTTAATATAAGTATATTTGACAAAATAGAAGATGAACTAAAGGGACTCATTTTCTTTCCTTTGTTTCGCTTGGAATAAAAGGAAAATAATAAGAAGTTTTTTGGGAATCTTACATAAATGTCCCAAATAAGTTTTAATTTACCAACCTCTAGCCATTAATCATAGACTTACCAAAACTAGCCAAACACATATTGAAATTGAAAACCTAAATAAGTAAGATTCTTTCTCTCCAAGAATAACACGCAAAGATCTCCTTCCATATTCTTAAGCGTGTTTAGCAACATTATATACAAGACGGAAAGGAAATTTCATGAATGAGGTAGAAAATAAGGTGATGAAATACAATATATATATATATATATATATATATATATATATATATATATATATAAGATTCCAAAAATCTAAGCAAAAAAGGACCTTTTTCAATTGGAATTGTTGAAATTCATTGAAAACATATAGATGAGTCAATATACAAAATAAGATTCCAAAAATCTAAGCAAAAAAGGACCTTTTTCAATTGGAATTGTTGAAATTCATTGAAAACATATAGATGAGTCAATATACAAAATTTGAGGGTGATTGAAGGTGATTTGGACTAATTTTGTATCAAAATTCATTGTTAAAATCGAGTTCGAAAAATTCTTCTGCGACATATATATCAAACATGTATCATGCATGCATCTCACACACAGGTATACATGGATATACATGTGATACACATTTGATACAAATATGATACATATGTGATACACAAATGATACACAGTGTAATACATATACCATTTCTTTTCATGTTCATCTTCTACTTCGAATTTTCAATTCAAACTACCTCAAAACTCCACCAAATCATCCCAAAACTGAGATTCAGGCTCCTTAAGATGTACCCAATCTATTCTAATACACCCACTTAAAAGAAAGTAAACATTTGACCTTTTTTAATTACAAATAGCTTATTGGCTAATATTGGTAATATTTTATGAATTGATCAATTTTTATAATAAGCTACTTATAAATCGACACAGCTGATAGTTTCCCAAGTTTTTTTTCCTTTCACATTCAATTGGGCAAAAAGGAAGTATCTTAGTTGTTTATTTTACTCCATTCTCATCCATATGACCAAGGCAAATGAATGAAATGAAACTTTTAAACTTCCCCTTTATTTAATTTTTTTCTAATACCGAAGAAACTACACCTAATATTAGAAATAATGAGTCGTTAACAAACTAGGCATAAAATGAGTGAGGCGATTAAAGAATTTTTTCTTTTTGAATAAGGTTATAGACTTATTGTGTTTGCTAATCTTAAGTTGTACTGGAACGTATTTTTATTATGTTGGAATTTGACATATGTATTAAACTATTTATTTGGATTTTGAAATTGTGTATATTTATGGTTCTAATTTACTTGTTTTAGTAGTATTGACTTGTTATCTCATATTGCATGTTGTTCGCTTTTTAGTTAGAATTGAGAGATTAGTTTTGTCAAATATTTGAATAATGTTATGACATTATATTTATAAATATTAATTTATTTTATCAAACATGCATTCCATGATGTTCTTACAAAATGTATGTTTTTAGTTTTTATAATTAATTAAACTAAATATTATTAATTTGAAATATATATATCAATTATTTTTACAATATTAGTTATAAATATATGATTACTAATTAATGTATATTCACGAAAAAATATACATCTTAAATACCAAATATAATATCATTTATACTTAAAAAATTAATAAAATATCGATTTACAAAAATAACCTTCTAATATTAAGCATAATAACTCATAATAAAAGGACATAACCGAAATTCTAGATATTAGCCTTATAATCCTATTAGTTTTAGGAGATAATACTACACGTTAGGAATCCTACATGATTACCTTTAGGAATCATATTACTATAATTACTTTAGGGCTGTCTAATTCATATAAAATTGAACAAGTAAATATCTTTAGTCATGTGATCCCATTACTTTTAGGATAGACTTCTTAAAAAGTCATATTACTAATTTAATTTGAAAACATATTATAATGTCCTATTACTAATTTAATTTGAGAATGTATTGTCCAAATCAATTTAGAAAAAGGAGAGCTTATATTATTATAAAATCATAAATATAATATTAATATACTAAAATAGCCCTAAAATATTAAACGAAAGAGCTCATAGGGAAATGACATAACTGCAATTACCTATTTTTAGGACTACAATACCTTCTATACTAATTTTTAATATTTAAGAATTTAAAATTAATAAAATTTTATCTATTAAATTCTTATTAAAAATATGTAAGAAGGTTTAATAAAATTAATTTTATAAGAATCCTCCGTATTGGCAATACATTACCACTTCATAATGTCCAATACCAAGAAAACATAAAAATAATATTAAATAGACTGCATAAAGAGTTGAAATTAAAAATAAAACCACCATAATATATTTTCATATTATATTTGAACTATTTTCCTACTCACATAATATTTTTTTTTATCAATTTTTCGTGTAATATTAAATAATACCCAATTATTAAACAACAACTAAGAAAATATTTAAGAATATAAATGTGGGAGAAAGAGAAAAGAAAATTGTTGGTAAGAGTCAATACCACTAATGATTTTACAGACATAAAGATCTAAAAGTGAAATGTCATATCAATCTTTTACTCTTTGAAAATAAAATTTATGGTGGATAAAATTATAATTAAGATTAAATATTCAAAACAAAAGATGAACTAATATTAAGATCTTAATCAACATAGAATAAATTATTTTTTATGTTAAAACTAAATAATTAAATATTTTAATTAATTATTTAGCAAGAGAATCCAATTCAATTATTTTTTAAATTCATCATATGAGTAAAATTCTTATTCAAGTTTTTTTTTTATACTAGGATACATAAATTTATTCCATAAAATGAGTGTTAGAGATTAAAAAAATTAGAACACAAAATAAAAAAGTTAGTATATTATTAAGAATCAATGTCATGCATTATTTGTAAAATATCATACCAAGAGGCATGATATTGTTAGCAATAATAGCAAGTGGTGTACCAACGACGATTTTATTGTGAGGTCACCCACTTTAGATTTGATATGCCTCTTCAAACAAATTAAATAATTATCACAAATATATCAAAGCAGAGCAACGGTGCTAAATTTATAAGGAAAGCCAAATTGATAATATGGGATGAAGCATTTATAGCTAAGTATCAAACGATCGAAATAATTGCCCGGACTTCTAGAGATATATATAGGATATTAATGAATTGTTTGGTGAAAATTAATGGTTTGGGAGGTAATTTATGTCAAGTACTACCAATAGTTCAAAAATCGACAAAAGCAGAGACTATAAAAGCTAGCTTGCCAAAGTTACACTTCTGGCCTCAAATGAAAAGGATTCAACTAACAAAAAATATAAAGTAAGAACAGATCCAGTAATCAATGTCTTCTTGCTTCGTGTCGGAGACGAAGAAGAGCATCCAATAAAAGATGATTTGGTTCTTCCTAAACACTTGGTTATCAATCCCAATGGTAATAGTAGTGCATTTAATTAGAGAAATATTTCTATCATTAGATTAAAACACAATGTATGCAAATTGCATGATAAAAATAAAAAGAAATTTTAGCTAGCATAAATGAATATGTTGATCAACTAAATAAAAAGTTGATTGCAGAATTTTATAGTAAAAATAAAATATTTTTCTGTTTTTGACTTAGCAGAAAATGATACCAATAATTACTACCAAGAAGAATACTTCAGTACTTTAATACCAAATGGCCTTCTACTATACATGTTTGTTGTCAAGTTTATTATTTTCTACGTATGTTAATGTCATCGTATATATAATAGACTAAGTTAAAATTGATCTTCCATTGTATATAGGTTGATTTTGAAGAAAAATATGTTTGTCATGCTAATGAAAAACTTAGATACGCCGAATAGTTTATATAATAGCACACATATGGTATATAAAACTTTTGACAATAACGTCATACATGCAAATATTATGATATTGGTCAATGTTCTTCTAAGTATATTCTTATCCCTGAATTCAACTTTCATTTTTCGAAATTAAGGAATATCTTTTTAAATTTGTGTGAAAATGAGTTTTAGTATGTTTATGTTTTACAAATATAATAAATAAATCACAAGGACAAACATCCTAAATATTGGACTATATTTACCGTAATATATTTTCTTGCACGAACAACTGTATATTGCACTTTCAAGAGGGATATCAAGATCGACAACGAGAGTTTTGGTAAAGGCAGAGCAACCAAAGCATTAGGAGGAAAAATACACAAAAAAAATATTGCCCACAAAGAAGTGTTCGTTAAGATACCATCACATTAAATACTTTTAAACTATATATGATACATAATTATCTAACTAACATGACAAAATTGATCATTTGTGTAAGTTTTGATGATATCCTTTTATTTTAAATTCATGTATTATGCTAATGTAATAATATTTTTCGGCATTTAGATGATTGTTGTATTATTATACATAAAATTTCTCTCATTAATTAAATTTTATTTTTCTTTCATATAAATAAATGTTTAAATCATCACGTGTCATTATTAACGTGCAACGCACGTTCATGGATACCAGTTCAAGAAAAACTATGCATCTTAAATACCAAATCTAATATCATTTACGCTTATAAAAATTATTTATAGGCATATATTTATTATATTAACTTTTAAGTTTTGATAATTATTTCATTTAAAATTTAATCTAACTGTGTAATTATACTTGTGCAACCAAACAATACACTTGTAATTACACTGTAATGACATTATGACAAACAAATAGGTTGTCGTAATTACTAGGTTGTATAATTACTAGGTTGTGTAATTACTACTCTAGTAATTACACCAATTTGAGTTAACGAGTGACTTTTCAAACATACCCTAAGTTGTCCGGTTCTATAAAGAAAATTAAATTAAATTTTGAATACCAATACTAGAAAGAAACTGTACAAAGGAAGAAAAAAAAACAGTAGCAATCCTATTCAGTTATTGGTTGCTCACATAAAGGGATCGCCGGTCAGGTACGGAGTTAGAACGTAGTTTACGGGTTCACCGAACCCAACATTTACTGTTTAAAGTTTATATTTATCTTAATAAATTTATTAAATATTTACAATTTATTAATTTAGTACTAATAATTTTAAAAACACTATACTCCCAAATTCAAAAATTTTAAATCCTAACTGCTACCACTTGGAGTTGAAGTTGTAAAAAAGCTTGTGAAAGTTGATTGTTGTTGGGCAGCTGTAGGCTTTTGAAAGAAGGTTTGTGAAAGTTAAAGATTTGTAAGTGGCTGAAAAACTTCAGATGTTGTAATACGCTTTCAGACAAGTATTAAAACTTAACAATTTCTTTTGTTTAATTTGGAACCTTGTTCTAAATTTCACAAAGGCTGATTAAATATCTTATTTGCAAACGAAACCGACAAAAAAATGCATACCAAATCCTTTCTAGCTTTGATTTGTGTACAAATCTTTACAAGAAAATAATACTAGTAAACAAGAGGATTGAGGGGAAGAATAGGTCAAAATCTGACCAAGACAAGAAAAAGGCATAATTGATTTTGTAACTTGTGTCTGGGATATGTGCAATTTTTTTTGACCTTTCAAGAGCCCTTACAATTGAAATTTCCTTCCATCAATATGGTCAAAAATAAGTTTTCTATGTATGTATAAACCTTGATAAGCTGTTACTGCTGCTGCTAATTGAACTATCCCTGAGTCTATCACTGTGTAAGGAATATGATTGAAATGACTCAAAGCCAAGGGGGAGTGGTCTATCAGGTAATCTTGGAATGTCAATGTCACCCTCAAGCATTTTCAAAGCATCTTCAATTGTTGGTCTTAGAGCTACCATAACATGAGCACAAAGTATACCAACATGAACAAATCTCTCCATTACTCTCTTTGGCCCTTCCTCCCTTATTGACACGTCGAAAACGCCTTCTACATTTCTTGATTTGACCATTGTCCATGCCCAGTCAGTGATCAACAATGCAGAAGAATTCGTCGCATCAAGAACTCTCCTTCCACTCATGATCTCGAGGATCACGATGCCAAAGCTATAAACATCGCTCTTCTCTGTCAATTGCCCGTAAAGTGCATATTCAGGTGCTAGATATCCATATGTGCCAGCCACCCTTGTTGTAAGATGAGTTTGTCCTTCTTTGCTTTGCTTAGCTAATCCGAAATCTGCAACTCTTGCCTTCATGTCCATGTCCACTAGTATATTCGTGGCCTTTATATCGCGGTGGTAAATTGAAGGTTTGATTCCATAATGCAAATAAGCAAGCCCTTTAGCCACATCGATTATTATGTTCTTTCGTTGAGGCCAAGATAATCGTTTCGTTCCAGCGTTGAATAGATGATCATCTAAGCTACCATTTGGCATGAAATCATACACCAAATATCTCCCTTTGCCATTCAAATTATCACTTGTGACACAAAACCCTCTTAAAGGAAGAAGATTTCTATGCCTAATCTTGCTTATAATCTCTGCTTCATTAATAAACTCCTCATCACCCTTACAATCCATATCAAGAATTTTCTTCACGGCGATTAAGGTACCATCAGAAAGTGTCCCTTTATAGACAGTTCCACTCCCTCCTTGGCCTATCATATTTCTTTGGGAGAATCCATTTGTGGCTTGTTCAAGCTCTCCTACTTGAAACCACTTAGCACCAGTGTTGGGCAAAATTTGGGATCTAACACTAGTCACATACCCTTGATGTAATGCATCTTGCTTTCTCTTCTTATCCCATTTCTTGTGAATAATAATAATACCTATAGCACCCAAAATCCCCAAGAAAGCACCCAAAAATCCAAAAACCAATTTTAACAGAGTCTCTCTGCTAAGATTGCGCGATCCTCTAGCCTTGTTAGCCAAGGGCAAGGCAAGAACACAACTAGCAGTTCTTGGATCCTTAGGTCCAAATTCATTAACCATAGCAGCAGCATAAAGTACAGTGAAATAGAAACACCTATTATTCGTAGTCGAATTCGGATTCAAAGAAACCAAATAACTGTTTACCTTCAAACCAGCATCAACACACAAGCTGCACCTAGTAAGCCCTCCAAGATCACCAGTACAAGATGAGTCAAGTAGACTACTTGGACCAACTTTTTCCATCCAATCTTTAATTGTGACAATCCCTCCACAACTCGAAGGCTTAACGACGAATTCATTAGTCTCATTCATGCACTGAGAGACAAAAGATTGAGAAATGGACATGGACATGGAAGAAAGCTTGGCCTTGAAGTCTGAAACGCACGAAACGACAGCATTTTCGTTTGAGAGATAAAACATGGATGTTTCTTTGAGGTGTTGAGCGAGTCCTATTCCAAAGAGACTGCGGAGAGTTTGGCAGCAGCTCTTCTCTAAAGACACTTCTGTGCATAAAGAAGTGTCCCATTTGCAGGTTTCTATGTAATCAAAGTTGATTGGACATGAAGAAGAATTCAAAGCATAGGAGAAAGGAAAAGAAAATGAGATGAAGAAGAGCATGTAAGAGGGAAATTTGGAGTTGAGTTTCATGACTTGTAGCAAAGTAACAGTTTGTTTGGATTGATTTCTCCAAAGAGTTTGTTTTTCCAGTTATATTTTGGTTATATAGTAATGGAGTTTGAGAAGCACACCTCAAAAATGGCTGGCTGTGGTCAACTTTGCACGTTTTAACTGAAAGAGTTTTAGGTGGGCTTTGATCTTTCTTATAAGTGGTTTGGTCATAGTCAATAAAATGTCACTAGTGCTTCTTTCTTGTTCACCTTCTCTCTGTTCTAGATGAGCCCGAATTACATAATCAATAAATAAAATAACTAGATCTGGAAGTCTGACTAATATCTCTTTGCAATTTTAATTACTTCTCTTTTCGATGTTCGCAGATCAACTCAGATATGTTTTCTTTATTTTAAGTATAACCAATTTGATTCCCTCGTTTAATCTTTATACTCTCTTATTTTTTTATTTTTTTTATTTTATGTTTGTGAACGGTCGAAATCGAGCTCATAGTGCATCCTAGCCTCCGACATGGTAAGCCAAGCTCGAGACATGACAATAAAGGATTGAAGATCGACCCCAAGTCCCACCGGGCTAGAACCCGGGGGCAGGACGCCTGCCTTCGAGAATATCGAGGCCATGATCCCGGAATTGGCCCTAGCCTCGAACGACTTCGAAGAAACATTGTCAGCATAGCCAACAGAAGACCGGAATATCCGTGACCGGCCGGACGTTACAGCGGGAATCTCGGCACGTATCAATAAAGAACCAGCAATCAGTAAATCAAAAGATTTTTTTACCTTTTATAGAATTGTACCTAAAGTACGACTCATCTACTATATAAAAGGGTTCTGATAATTCATAAAAGACATGGTAACACGCACTCAAAAGCAATACATTACTATTGTTCCTTGAAATTGTCCAATTCGTGTGGTTTGAATTTACTTTCTCATTATTTATTCAATTGCCACTTAATTTATCGCTTTGTGTCAAGTTAATCCGCGTATCCTTAAAATACACACAGATTTAATTGTTATCTGATTTTAAGGGTAAATAGTTTGGCGTCCACCGTGGGGCTAAGGATGATAGCGGCAATTTGATATAAATTTCCGTAACACGCCCTATTTTACACTTGTTTTTTGAAGTGTTTTTGATTCCAGGTTAAAATTGAAATGTCAAACCCACATACTGCCCCTTTAAATACGGACACGGAGTCCAGCCACCATGGCGAAAATAACAATGCAGCACCCGGTAACGAGGTACCCCTAGTCGATCTCGGCGGAGTCCCGGTGGCGGACCCCATTGACGCTAGTTCGCATATGGCCATCGACACAAATTTGCCTACCAATTCTGAGAATAGCGTACGCATAGAAGTTCGATCAATTTCCCCGAATACGCGCAGCGGTGAAAACGATGGGATCAACCTGCGAGTGATCTTCGAAATGTTACAGGCTCAACAAGCAGCGATAGCTCAGTTGCAGAACTAAAGTCGAGCACCGAGCAGGGTTGAGCCCGAACCACCCGAGGAAGTCACCCGCAGAAATGAACCGATCACGGAAAGGACGAATGAAAATGAATCGGGGACTAACCCCGAGATTATAAAAATGCTCGAAGAGTTGATAAAACTGATAGAATCGGGGGAGAAGAAAATCGAAGTCAATGACAAAAAAGGTGGGGTCGACCAAATCCCTGGAGCACTCCGATATTGAAGGGCTTGGATTCCAAGAAGTTTGTTCAAAAAAACTTTTTCTCCGAGCGCGGCTCCGAAGTCGATCCCGAAAAAGTTTCGCATGCCCGAAATTCCTAAGTACAATGGAACAACCGATCCGAATGAGCATGTGACTTCCTACACATGCGTCATCAAAGGAAATGACTTGGAGGATAATGAGATCGAGTTTGTCCTGTTGAAAAAGTTCGGGGAAACTTTATCCAAGGGAGCTATGATATGCTATCACAACCTACCTCCTAATTCTATTGACTCGTTTGCCATGCTTGCAGATTCATTCGTAAAAGCGCATGCCGGGGCTATCAAGGTCGAGACCAGGAAGTCAAACCTTTTCAAAGTAAAGCAGAGGGATAATGAGATGCTTAGGGAATTCGTGTCCCGGTTTCAAATGGAACGGATGGACTTGCCTCCGTTTGCAGACGATTGGGTCGTTCGGGACTTCACCCAAAGACTCAATGTTCGAAGCTCGTTGGCATCACTGCAATTGAAGCAAAATCTGGTGGAATACCCGACTGTCACTTGGGTCGACGTGCATAATCAATATCAATTAAAAATCAGGGTCGAAGATGATTAACTCGGGGCCCCATCCGAGTCTATTTATCCCGTCAGAATAATTGATAGAGTCAGGAGAGACATTGATCGTGAACCACAGTCAAATAGGGATCGGTATCAGCCATACAATGGAGACCGAAGAGCTAGTGTATCTGGACGAAACCCCGTAAAAAATAAAAAAGAAGAAGTGACCGAGGTCAAAACAACCGAGGACTCGTGAGCAAAAACGGCTTCGACAGGCCCATCGGGCCGAAGGAAGCACCAAGATTATCAAAGTACAATGTTAACGTCGATTCCGCCTCCATCGTATCCACCATCGGACGTATCAGAGACACCAAATCGCCCTGACCTTTACAGTACGATCCAACTCAAAGAGATCCTAACCTAATGTGCAAATATCATGGCACTCACGGTCACAGGACAGAAGATTGCCGACAATTGAGAGAAGAAGTAGCCCGGCTATTCAATAACGGGCATCTCCGAGAGTTCCTGAGCGATCGAGCCAAGAACCACTTTAGGAATAGAGACTCTGGTAAACAGACCGAACAGGAGGAGCCTCAGTACGTCATCAACATGATCATCAGTGGGGTCGATGTTCTCTAGGGGCCGATGCTGAAGTGCACCAAAGTATCTATCACAAGGGAAAAATGAACTCGGGATTATGTGCAGGAGGGAACCTTGTCCTTCAACGACGAAGACGCTGAAGGGATCGTACAGCCCCACAATGATGCACTGGTAATATCAGTACTTATAAATAAATCTTGAGTTAAGCGTGTATTAATTGATCCAGGTAGCTCGGCCAACATCATCAGATCGAGGGTCGTGGAATAGCTCGGTCTGCAAGATCAGATTGTGCCCACGATCCAAGTCTTAAGCGGGTTCAACATGGCGTGTGAGACCACTAAAGGAGAGATAACATTACCGGTGAACACCACCAAGACCGTTCAAGAAACAAAGTTCTATGTGATCGAAGGGGACATGAGGTATAATGCTTTGTTCGGGAGACCTTGGATTCACAACATGAGGGCGGTCCCATTGACTCTGCACCAGGTGTTGAAGTTCCCGACGCCGGAAGGAATAAAAATAGTTTAGAGAACAACCGGCCGCAAAAGAGATGTCCGCAGTCGACGAGGTGGTCCCGATATCCACACTTTCGACATCGAAGGAGCCGGGTCCGGTTACCAAGGGAGAAACCAAATAGCAGTTACCAATGCCAACTCTGTCCCAACCGGAGAGACAGGAGATGGGTGAGTACGATAACTACGAGGTTCCCAGGTCTTTCATAGCCCCCGATGATTCCGATGCTACCAAATCAATGGTCGAGGAACTGGAGCAAGTCGTATTAATCGAACGCTTGCCCGATCGAAAGGTATACCTCGGCACGGGGTTAAATCCCGAGCTTAGGAAAAAACTCATTTAATTTCTTATAGCTAACGAAGATTATTTCGCTTTGTCCCACCTTGATATAATAGGGATCCCGTCGGAAATAACCATTCACAGCCTGAGCTTGGACCCGAAGTTCCACCCAATCAAGCAGAAGAGGAGGCCCAAGTCTGAGGTCAAACATGCTTTCATCAAGGACGAAGTATCTAAACTCCTTAAAATAAGGTCCATCCGGGAGTTAAAATACCTGGACCGGTTAGCAAACGCAGTAGTAGTCCCCAAAACGAGGAACAAATTAAGAATGTGTGTGGATTATAAAGATCTGAATAAGGCATGTCCCAAGGACTCGTTCCCTTTGCCTAACATCGATCGCATGATCGATGCAATGGCCAGCCACGAGATTCTCAGTTTTCTCAACGCTTATTCCGGGTACAATCAAATTCGGATGGATCGGGGTGATCAGGAAAAAACTTCCTTCATCACCAAGTACGGCACCTACTGCTATAACATGATGCCGTTCGGATTAAAAAATGTCGACGCCACTTACCAACACCTAGTAAATCGGATGTTCAAAGAATAAAATAGGAAAATCAATGAAGGTTTACATTGACAAAATGTTAGTTAAGTCTCTGAGATCAATCCAGATAAGATCAAGACCATCGAAGATATCACTATTATGGACAACGTGAATGTCGTACAAAGGTTAACCAGATGAATAGCCACCTTGGGACGATTTATCTCGAGGTCGTCCAACAAGAGCCACCATTTCTTCTCACTGTTGAAGAAAAACAATAACTTCTCCTCGACCCCAAAATGCCAAAAAGCCTTGGAGGAGCTCAAGCGATATCTATCGAGGCCGCCGCTGCTTCACACAACAAAGGCAAACGAACAACTATACCTATACTTGGCAGTATCGGAGATAGCGGTAAGTGGAGTCTTGGTCCGGGAAGAACAAGGTACACAATTTCCAATTTACTATGTTAGCAGGACCCTAGGTGAGGCCGAAACTAGGTACCCTCACCTAGAAAGGTTGGCGCTCGCTTTGCTAAGAGCCTCTAGGAAGCTAAAACCGTACTTTCAATGTCACCCCATATGTGTCGTAACCACTTACCCATTGAGGAATGTAATGCATAAACCCGAGCTCTCAAGACGGTTGGTCAAATGGGCCGTAGAGATCAGTACAACATCGAACATCAGCCTCGGACCGCCATTAAGTCTCAAATTTTGGCAGACTTTGTGGCCAATTTTACACCGGCCCTAATACCCGAGGTCGGAAAAGAGTTATTATTGAACTTAGAGACCTCTTCGGGAATTTGGACCCTCTTTACGGACGGCGCCTCAAATGCGAAGGGGTCCGGACTTGGAATTGTATTGAAATTGCCCGCGGGTAATATAGTTAGACAATCTATCCGGACTGTAAAATTGAGCCATGATTGCAGGTCTCGAACTGGCCAAAAGCTTGGGGACAGGTGATCGAAGCTAAGTGGGAATCCCTCCTTATGGTGAACCAGGTTAATGGGACCTTCGGGGTCAGATAGGAATGAATGCAAAGATACTTGGATAAATTGCAGGTAACAACGAATGGACTCTACAACACGTGCCTCGGGAACAAAACAGCGAGGTCGATGCCCTTGCTAGCTTGGGGTCGTCGATCGAGGATGATGAGTTCAGCTCGGGGGCGGTCGTGCAGCTCATGAGATCGGTAGTGGAAGAAGGTCACGCCGAGATAAACTCAACAAGCCTAACTTGGGACTGGAGAAACAAATATATAGAATATCTCAGGACCGGAAAATTGCCTTCGGACCCTAAGGAATTGAGGACTTTGCGTACGAAGGTAGCCCGGTTCAGCATGTCCGAAGAAGGTACATTATTTCGGAGAATGTTCGATGGCCCACTTGCAATATGTCTAGGACCCGGAGACACCGAGTATATTTTGTGGGAAATCCACGAAGGTACCTGCGGAAACTATTCAGACGCTGAATCATTAGTTCAGAAAATAATCAAAGTCGGCTACTATTGGATCGACATGGAAAAAAGGATGCAAAGGAGTTCGTACAAAAATGCAACGGATGTCAAAGGCATGCTCCGATGATTCATCAGCCCGGGGAACTACTACATTCGGTCTTGTCACCCTGGCCGTTCATAAAATGAGGGATGGACATCGTCGGCCCCATTCCTTGGGCACCCGGTAAGGCTCAATTTATATTGTTTATGACTGACTATTTTACTAATTGAGTGGAAGCCCAGGCGTTTGAAAAAGTCAGGGAGAAGGAAGTTACTGATTTCATATGGGACCACATAATATGCCAGTTCGGAATGTCGGCCGAGATCATGTGTAACAATGGGAAGCAATTCGTCGGCAGCAAAGTAAGCAAGTTTCTCGAACATCATAAAATCAAAAGGATCCTGTAGACTCCCTATCACCCTAGTGGGAACGGGCAAGAAGAATTTACAAACAAACCCATACTACAGATCCTCAAAAAGAGATTGACCGATGCCAAAGGAAAATGGAAAGAAATCTTTTCCGAAGTCCTATGGGCATACCGTACGACCTTGAAGTCCAGTACCGGGGCGACCCCGTTCTCATTAGTCTACGGCGCTGAAGCACTAATACCGGTAGAAGTCAGAGAACTAAGTCTTAGGTTCTGATATGCAACCGAAGAATCAAACAACGAGACCATGAACACTAGCCTGGAACTGTTAG
The DNA here is from genome assembly GCF_000715075.1 of Nicotiana tabacum. NCBI lineage: Eukaryota > Viridiplantae > Streptophyta > Magnoliopsida > Solanales > Solanaceae > Nicotiana > Nicotiana tabacum. The sequence continues at coordinate 55,920,505 of NC_134091.1, forward strand.
ACGAAAGGCGTGAAGTCGGCCTCGTCCGAATGGCCACCCAAAAATAACGGATCGAGAGGTATTACAATCGAAGAGCCAACCTTCGACACTTTAATATAGGGGACATAGTATTGAGGAAGGTCACAGTAAAAACTCGGAACCTGAACGAAGGAAAGTTGGGACCGAACAGGGAAGGTCCGTATCAAATTATCGAGATCACCGGAAAAGCGTCGTACAAACTCGGGACAATGAAAGGTGAACAACTATCGAACAACTAGAACGTAACTCACTTGAAACGATATTACTGCTAAGGTACGACCCCGATCACTTTTTTTTATTTATCTACATTTTGGACTAACACTTACAGGTAGCCATCAAAGAAAGACATAATTTTCTAGGCCTGAAAGCATGAGTTGCACTCTTTTTCCCTTGAACCAGTTTTGTCCCAAATGAATTTTTTGGTAAGGTTTTTAACGAGGCAACAGTGGATCGTGCTAACTTAGAATCAAAGACCGGTTTTCAATAGTATCCGGAGCTTCTCTACGATCAACCCCGAACACTGGGGGCATTACTCTTAGAAAACCGATTTACGATTTTGGAAAGGAAAGAAACTTTGTGCTAGTCTAGGCTCGATCGATAAGATTTACTGTAAGGGATAAATGGTCGAACGAACCGTGCCCACATAGATCACTCGAGCTCAGACACAAAACTTGAACACATGTGTAACTTTGTCTATTACGCACAAAATTGAAATGAAGTTTCTACCTTGCGAATAAATATTTTACCCTTTAAAAATTTTCCTTATTACATTTGATTCCCCGAAGATATCGAGCCCAAGGGCCCCTTCACTAGGTGACTTCCGCCTAAGGCAAGTTCGGACATCCCGGGATAATAAAATCCAGCGGCACAAAGCTTATTTGGCAGTGCCCGAACTTTAAAGGCTATGGACAATCCCAATTTGGGAACAGTTATCTCGGTTAAGCCCGGATGACTCGTTGTAACAAGCCCATTGGGCAACACTCGAACTAGAAAGGCTACGGCCATACTAAAACGGCTCGGAGATGTCCGTAGCCCGTAACAAAAAAAACAAGGCTTTCAAAAATTTATAAACAGGTTCAAAAGGCTACCATCGACAAACTATAATCTAAAATATTCTAAGTACTTTGGGGAAAGCTCCCGGTCATACCGAGCCCCCACGAAGTCTTAAACCAAATAATATCAAAGGCGAGGCATGTTCAAACCTTCGAATATGACCTAATTATTACATGCTAAGGCATTTCGATCCTTGCACAGGCCAAACGACCTTGACAAAAAAGAAGTACAAAAGTACAAAAATACGAAAACAAAGGAAAATATACAAGGCACTTAAACAGCCTGGTCTTCACCGAAGCCCGCCTCATCACTAGGGTCTTCGGAGTCCCCTCCGCCCTCGAATCCGCTCGAACCCTCGAAGTCTTCTTCATCCTCGTGATACGCCAATTTCTTGGCTTCGGCTTTGAGTCCCTTAGCACTCTCGATCTCAGCCGATAAATTGAAACCCCGAGCATGAATTCAGTCGGTCCTGGATCACCTCGGCATCGGCCTTATACTGGGCCACCATCTCATCAGCATCAGCTTTGGTAGCTGCAACCACCAACTTAGCCACTTCGATCTCCTTGGAAAGAGTTTCTCGATCGCAGACGGCCGAGCTTAGCTGAGACTAGAGCTCCTCAATTTTTTGGGCCCGCACCTCGGCTTTTTCCTTTGTCGCCCGAAGCTGGACCTCTGCCGAGGTCAACTGCGCCCGAGCGGTCTCTTTTTTCGAGGCCAGGCGATCTATCCCGCCTCTTCATTTATCGGCCTCGGCCTTGACTGCATCCATCTCGGCTCGGAGTTGGTCAATCCGATCGATCTTTTGTTGGACCTGCGGATTCAGACCATTAGTCACCGTGTCTAGCTCATCGTTACTAACTTCAAATATTTTTACCTATTCAACCAGGTCGGCATGCTCCTCCCAAGCCACCTCCAACTCAGCTCGGAGGCTCTTAACCTCTCCTTCACGCTGCTCGCTCATGAGTTTGTAAGTATCTCTCTTCTCAGTGAGCTCTCGGACTTCGGCTTTAGGTTGGTTCAGCTCTTCCTGACACCGAAGAAAAGTTTCATGGTAAAGCACCGAGGCCAACAAATACAAAACAAAATGTTAGGGTTATCTATGAATTAGTCTGAGTACAAATTGAAGTCATCAAGAGATATCTGAAGTTACCCGGTTTAGCGTCTATTGTGCTTCGTTGAACAGGCAGGGCGCGTCTACCTCATTCATCTTGGCTTGTTCTTCCTCGGTCACCAGACATCGAAGGTAACTGGCCACCCCTACGGGGGCGGAGAGGACCCGGGCATCCTCCAAAATGGACATGATGATGGATCGCTTCCGATCAGGATACATACTCGGAGCTGGGAATCGGTTGATCCGTTTTCGGCTCGAGGAAGGCCCACTTGCTCCCGAAGATGGACTCTTCTTCGGCACCTCTAATTCACCCAATCCGGTGACATCCTCCATGACGGTGGAATCCACACCATAAAAAAAAGCCACATAAGGGGTTGTCCGCCCCATTGGCCCCCTCGTTGGGACGTTCTTTCACCATTTGGGCCTCGTTATACATGGACTCAGTGAACGGGGATGATTCGGTGATGTCTATCACACCGAGTACTTCCTTCGGGGCACTGCCCGCTTCCCCGGAAGCCTCAGCCCCGGCCTCCTCATCGACCTTCTTAGCGTGAGGCACATCGATCTCGAGGTTCTCTGGTTTGGAGGCCCCTTGCCCTTCGAGCTGCAAAGGCATGCGATCCATCAAGACAAAAGTGTCTTCTTCTTCTTCTTCTTCTTCAGATTCATCTCTCAGCCAGAGGAGTGAATCTGAAGCCGGTGCTCGGGCACGGGTGCTTTCTTTGGATTTGAGCACCAACCTTCTCCTCGTTTTATTTTTCTCCGAGCTCAGAGAACTCAGAACCCTCTTCCTTTTCTTCTCTTTGGCTTGTCTTGGAGCAGGGGACTCGGCAGGGAAGTTCTCACCACCGGACAGAGGCCTCAGTTCCACATCCTTGGATAAACCTACAAAAATAAGTAAGGGGAGTGAGGACTTAATAAGGAATCCTAATATTACTTACTCAGGGAAGGAGTCTCACCATGGGAACGGACCTCCCAACGGCCCTTTGAGAGCTTGCGTCACGAGCGCTCGGAGTAGGGCATTTGTGATACGATACCCTCGACCCACTCCTTGAGTCGAGGGATATCATTCAGGACCCGAGCGACGGCTGCACCACCCCAAAGAACCGATAAGATAAAAGGAAAAAAGCATAAAATCGACTTTTGAAAGTCAAATTGAACTTACGTGATGTATTCCACTTCTGAGGGAACGGCATACGCTCAGCTGGGATCAAGTCTGAAGTCCTCACTTGGACAAAACGGCCTTGCCAGCCCCGATCCCGATTTTCATCAATACTCGAGAACGGAGCTTTACTGGCCCAACGCACAAGCTTTATCAGTCCCCCCAAGAAGATTCGGGGACTGTATGAGCGGATAATATGGTCGATGGTGAACAAGCATCCATCGATCTTGCTCACAAAAAATCGGAGGAGGATCACGATCCTCGAGAGTGAAGGATGAATCTGACTGAGGCATACCTCGTATCTCTTACAGAAATCGATGATGACCGGGTCCACTGGGCCTAGTGTAAAGGGATAAATATAAACACTTAAGTATACCTCGACATGGGTGGTAATGGCTACATTTGGTTCGGAAACCACTATGTCCTTATCGGCCTAATTACAGTCCTTCCGAACCGTATGGAGGACATCTTCAGTGATCGAGCAGATGTACCTCGAGACTTTCTCACACCGTCCTTGTACGGAGAAAGGTTTTTCAACCTTAAAATCAACATTGACCGGGCATCCCCCGGGAATGAACATTTTCAAAAGGGGTTCCGGTACTGGTTCATCGACGGCAGTACGCGAAACAGTCTCCTCGGCCTCAATAGCCGACCGCGAAATAGAAAGGGTTTCTTTCTAGGGGAACAGTTTTGGAAGTCTTTGCATTTCTGTAAAACATGGAGGAAAAATGGATAAAGATGGCTTAAGATGAAGATGGACAAGCATTCTTGCAAAGGATCTCGAATAACCGGAGAAAGAGTGCTAGAAAGTATTAAAATCTTAAAGGTACGAGGGTAGAAGGTTTGGATGTAAAGTTAAAATGAACAAATGAAGAGATATTTATAGTATTTCAGCGGCGGTTCGCATGCAGGAATGGCCGACCAGCAACTGACATGCATTTAATGCCATTAACATTTGACTGACGAGACGTTTCGGTTGTTTTGTCGTTTCTGTCAAGGGGTATCGAAGTAAGAATCGGAAGCTCATGTCATTTCTTGTCGTCTACTCTTCGAAAAACGAGGGGACTATCTGTATACGGTCGAAATCGAGGCAACAGTTGATATACTTAGCGAAACTCAGCAAGTGTTTCAGTGGATATTCAAACTTTTATTTAATTCATTTCAGCCATATGTTATACAAGAAAACTAAGATGCCAACTATAGATGTGTACGCTGTTATAATGCAAAGATTTCCTTAATTACTGTCACGATCCCAATTTCCCCTCCGTAAGATGTCGTGACAGTACCTAATCTGTAAGACTAGGTAAGCCTAACAAGCATGCGGAATAATTGAAATAATAATCTAAAAGCTCAAAACATCTGTATAAAGTAAAAACTATAACTCAAAGTGTATACCACTCCCAAAACCCGGTAGATATAAGTCACAAACTCTAGATACAATATTGCAAATATCTTAAATATCACTCTCTATCAAAACATAAAGATACAAGGAAATGACGGGATATGAGGGGACTCCGAGGCCTCCGGACGCGGGCAGGTGTACCTTGAAGTCTCCAAGCAGCAGCACAACACTCTAATATCGAGGCTGATAGGATGTACCTAGATTTACACAAAAACATATGCAGAAGCAGAGTATGAGTACACCACAACGATACCCAGTAAATGCCAAGCCTAACCTCGGTAGAGTAGTGACGAGATCAGGTCAGGGTCCTACTGGGAATAATAAGAAACAAGGCAGAAGATATAATGATATAATAAAATGATAGGAAAGTATAAAAATAATAATTTACGGAAGGTAACAACACGGAACCAAAGAAGACAAATACAACACGTACGGAAGCAAGAATATTACAAGTTAAGGAACAACAACAACAAACAATACAACAAATAAAGGAAATCAACAGGGGCACTCCCGAGGTACCGCCTCGTAGTCCCAAAAGTAAATATCTCACAATCTTTCCTTATACCACCCATGTGTATCAATAATCACAATGGTACGACAGAAACCTCGTGCAAACAATAACAACCGTACGACAGAAACCTCATGCTTCAATAACAATCCGCACGGCAAAAACCTTGTGCCAAAATAACAATCCGCATGGCAGAAACCTCGTGCCACAATAACAATCCGCACAGCAGAAACCTAGTGTCACAATAACAATCCACACAGCAGAAACCTCGTGCCACAATAACAACCCGCACGGCAGAAATCTCGTGCCACAATAATAACCCGCACGACAGAAACCTCGTGCCACAACCAAACAATCACCTCAACAATACAAACGAAAACCAAAACATAACAATTGAAACAATGATATTTCAAGCAAAGTATCCCATAGTTAAATAATGAATACGGAATCAAGAAAGCAGGTAATTCAACTAAGCATGTTGTACAAATTGCAAATAAGAGATAAGACACGTAGACATGTAAAATTAGTCTAAACATGATGATTACACATGCTAGAGTAACTCAATTAAAGAAATAAAAGGAAACTACTTAGCAAAAATCAGATTTTCAATATTTAGCCCGAGTACGCACTCGTCACCTCGCGTACACGGCCTTCACATATTGCAAATTACCATAATAGTACAAAATCCTAATGGGAATTACCTCAAACCACGTTCAATCAATCAATAAGAAGGCCTTTCCCTCGACTTTCCGACTCCGAACGACTCAAATCTAGCCAAAAACAATTACATACTATAAATATAACTATAGGAAACTAATTTAAATAATGAAATTATGACTTTAGCAAAGAATTGAAAAATCGTTCCAAAAAGTCGACCCGGGCCCACATCTCGGAACCCGATCAAAATTATAAAATCCGAACACCCATTTGATATTGAACCCACCATATAGGAATTATTCAAATCCGATCTCATTTCGCCTTTCAAAACTCAAGAATTTGGTCTAAGAACTTCACACCTTTCCCCCCAAATATTTCAACCCAAATCCTTAATTAAATGAAGAAATCGAAGATAGAATAGTGGTATTTAATCAAAAACGAGTTATGAACTCTTACCCCAATAATCCCTCTGACAATCTCCCAAAACATCGCCCAAATCCGAGCTCTCAAGTCCAAATAGTGAAAAAATGACATAAACCCTCGATTTTGAAATTTTAATATGCTGCCTAGTTATTCCTTCTCAGCGAACGCGGAAATTGCTTCGCGTTCGCGAAGCACAAAATTGCTATTGGCCAATTTTCCTCTTATGCGAACGCGAGCGTCCACTAGCGAACGCAGTGCAAACGATCCACCAGCTTTACGATCGCAAAGCCTATTACGCGAATGCGTAGACCAAACACAGGAGTCCACCCAGGCTGCCTTTCATCTTTGCAAACGTGGATCCCAGTCCGCGATCACAGTGCACAAGGACCTGCCCCTTCGCGAATGCTTGGCCTCCTCCGCGAACGCGAAGGGTACAATTCCAGCAAAACTCAGACTACTCTACGCGAATGCGGAAAAATCATCATGAACGCGTAGAAGGACACCAGAACTGGGAAAAACCAGCAACTTCAAAAATTCTTCAAAGTTCCGAAATGCGCCAAACATGGTCCGAATCACACCCGAGGCCCCCGGGACCTCAACCAATTATACCAACAAGTCCTAAAATATCATACGTTGTGTGCAAAATTGGTTTAGAGCCCCGAGGGCTCGGGTGAGTTTCGGATAGGATACGGAGTGAATTGGACTTAGAAAATATTGTTGGTGTGTCTCAGTTCTGGTGCAGGCCTCTGATCTCACATTTGCGAGGTCACGCCTCGCATTTGCAATATGGCAGCAAACCTGTCAGTTTCGCATTTGCGAACATAACCTTCGCATTTGAGAAGAGACCCAGTTGCGCAATTGTGACCAGGTCTTCGCTTTTTTGATGGGGACTAGGGAGGAGCTACTTCGCATTTGCAATCGGTGGGTCGGATTTGCGATCAGGCCAGTTTGCATTTGCGAACAATTCATCGCATTTGCGATGGAAGCAGAGATGTGAAGATCTTCGCATTTGCGATTGATTCTTCGCATTTCCGGGGTTCGCATTTGCGAACCCCAGGTCGCAAATGCGACATCTGCAACTGACAAAAATGGGACTTAGACGGGATTTTTGTTCATTCTCTCAAATTTTCAAAACAAGAAACCCTAGAGGCGATTTTTCAAAGAACCTTTCTTCCCCAAATCATTGGTAAGTGATTCTAAACTAGTTTCTTTCAATCTTTCACTACATTTCCTAAGATTTCAACTAAAAATCTTGTGTTTTCATAGTGGAAATTGGGGGTTTGGGTAGAATTAGGGATTTTGTAAAATTGAGATTTAGACCTCAAATTGAGGACAGATTTCAAAACAAATTACATAATCGGGCTCGGGGTGAATGGGTACTCGGATTTTGGTCTGAATTTCGGATTTGGACTAAGAGGGCCCGGAAGTTGACTGTTGTTGACTTTTTCAATAATGACCTAAATTGAATCTTTTGCAATTGTGGGTAGTTCCTAAGGCTTAATGTGAATCGTTTGGTTGGTAAATTGCTAGATTTTATTGGTTCGGAGGCTTGTTTGAAAGGAAAAAGTTGTGGTTGAGCTTTGAGTTGATCTTTGGAGCGAGGTAAGTGTCATTGCCTAACTTTGTTGAATGACAAAGACATTGTTGAGAAAAAGA